>NC_036238.1:9141582-9196793 GCF_002742605.1 Olea europaea var. sylvestris
AAAAAAAAAAAAAAAAAAAAAAAAAAGAAGAAAAGAAGCCAATTTCACGACAAAAAATTGTTATCGTGCAAATTGAGTTTTTGTGGCAAAAGTAATTTTTTTGCTACGACAAGATGCTTGTTGCGAGTATTGTCGCTCTATATGAGTCACAGAATACATTCCGCAACAACTTTAGCTCATTTATCACTTTAATAAACTCGTAATATTATTTGTTTGTTGCAGAAAATATAAAATAGCAACAAGATATTTGTCGCCATAATGTCGTCGCAACTCATATTAGTCATGAAAAATCAAAAGGGCGATGGGGTAAGTTTGTGGCAACGATTATTCCAATAATGTTTTTTTGTTAGAAAATATTTGTTGTGAATATTATTCTAAAGGTATAACTTTTGTTACCTATTCTATTTTGCAACATCACATACTCGAAATTGTATATCTTTAATAACAAGTCATGTTTGTCGCGAAATATGATTTACAATGCATTTAATATATTGCATAATATATTTTTAGATACTCAATATTTGTATTAAAGTCTATTTTTAGCACATAATTTTCTATTTCTTGGATTGGAGTAGAATTGTAACTAAAGTACACATTAATTTAAAAATGTAACCAACTTTAATGAAAACAACTCATGAGTTTATAAAAAGAATGCTTTAATGTAGAATTACTACAATCTATAATTGATTTCAAAATATATAAAAACACATATTATTGTCAACCAAATATATATGGACCAAGGTATCATTTGGAATCTCTAATCAACCCTCGGAAGATGCGTCATCTGTACTAAAATCTACATAGGAAAGAAAATAATGTAGATAGTCATTAAAAAATAAAATAAAATAAATCATGCAAAAAAAAAACTAATAATAATAAAAAAATCCACAAACAAACAAAATACATATATAAAAAGCATGCTGTACTTACGAATGTAACCATCGCCATTATCATCTTTATCATTTTGAGATTTCTCATCATTCACTGCATATACAATGTATTTTCATTCATATTTTTATTTAATGATTCTACCTCTAAAATGTGTGTCCAAATTCAGGTTTGTGTCAAAATGATGGGATAAAATCGTCAAGGAACCTTTCTTTCACCATAGGTATGCTGAAAGAAGAAAAAGGATATCATGCAGGTTGATTGTTGGGCTTCATGCGATGTAAGTACAGAGCGACACATAGACGTTCTTGTAATTTGATCATAATTTGATCAATTTTAAGAAGGGCAAAATAGTCTTTTAATATTTAATTTATTAAGAAAATTTGAAAATAGAAACAAACAAATAAAATAAATAAAAGTAAAAAATAAAAAACATCTTGCACTTTTAATTATTGTTTCTACTTTTAGCTGTTTTAGTTAATTAAATTTTAAAAGATCATTTTGTCCTTTTAAAAGTAAAAATTGTTCAAATTAATGTCAGATTTTGACTTTCAATCAATTGACGCACCTTTAAATGAAAACCATTAGAGATCCATTGGTGCATATTTTCTTAAAAGTTTAGGATATTGTTGCACATTTTTGAAATGTTTGAAACCTTCATTGAAATTTTCCTTATGTTATTTGATTAAATATTAAGAAATTAATTGATCATTTTTTTTTGGGAAAAAAAGAAGAAGAAGACAAAATTAGTCAGATTATAATCAAATGTTTGCTTTTTTGTCAATTAATAAATTTTTAGACGGAAACGAACCCAAGATCCTTTATCTCACATTTTTGAAAATTTTGGAACTACACTACACTTTTTAAAAATGTTTAGTACCTCCACTACTATTTTCCCTGAAATGAGTGTCTTGCATATAGGCTTTTGATGTCTTGTGAAAATTGCAGACACATGAG
This sequence comes from Olea europaea var. sylvestris, assembly GCF_002742605.1. Lineage (NCBI taxonomy): Eukaryota > Viridiplantae > Streptophyta > Magnoliopsida > Lamiales > Oleaceae > Olea > Olea europaea. Next base: position 9,143,428 of record NC_036238.1, read on the forward strand.
CTAGTCTAGATAATTCATTTTACACAAAAGAATAGTCATCTATGGCTCTTGTATGCACCAGATTGTAAATGTAACATCTCCAATGGTTACACATAAAATTTGGTATAAAAGTTACAACAAATATAGTGTAGTCATCGGAGACGGTCTTAAACCATATGTTACACCCAATTTAATTTTAAATTATTCAATTAAAAATTATATTATTACTAAGTTAGTTATATTTAGTTCTTGTTTGAGCCCCATTATTTTATCATTAAAATGAAAAATATGACCGTTATCCATCACATCAAGCCACTATACTTGACTTTTTATCTCTTGTGCGGGGCCCATAAATGTTATATTTTTTATTCTCATTTTTACAATAAGGTGACTCAAACGTGGGCTTAATGAACTAAAATATTGCATAAATGAATAATTTTTTTTAAAAAAAAAAATCTCCAACAATATACCATAATTATAAAAACTATATCGAACACACAAAAAAATTTACATATAACAAAAATGACACTCCATTTTATAGCTTATGTGTCAAAACTAGAGTGAAATATCCAAATGGTCACTGAACTTTGCCAAAAGTTTCCACGGGGTCATTAAATTTTAAAAATCACCAAATTCATCACTGAAGTTTACAAAAGGTTTTTACGGGATCACTTAACTTTAAAAATTACCCCATTCATCACTGAAGTTTGCAAAAAGTTTTCACGGGGTCACTAACGAACTTTGCAAGTGATCCCTGTGAAACTTTTTGCAAAGTTCAGTGATGAATTGGATGATTTTTAAAATTCAGTGACCCCATGAAAATTTTTTGCAAAGTTCAGTAATGAATTGAATGATTTTTTAAAGCTCAGTGACCCCATGGAAACCTTTTGCAAAGTTTAGTGATCATTTGGGTAATTCACTCGTCAAAACTATTATATACATCCCATACTTTTGAATTTTAGGGTGACTGTTTGAAGGTCTTGGAGGAAATAATAAAAACCTTCGAAGTACTAAATTAATGTCTTAGTTTAATGTTATATTGTACTTTAATTTATGTTTTTAAGATATGTATGGTGTTCTACTGCTAATTTATTTTTAACTTTTAATTATCAAATTTGAAACTTTTGACTTTTATTTAACAATATTAATTTATTGTATCAATATATAATTATTACTTATTATTTGGTTAGAATTAAAAATAAATATTTAATAAAAATAACCATCACATTACTGTAATGTATATAAATTAAAAGCAATTAATTTTAAAAGATAAAAAAATAAAAAGGTATAGAAGGAACAAAATTTGTTGTAAAGGGACGAGAGGGCAAAATGGAGAATAGTGAAAAACATCAAATTTGTTGTAATTCATTATACCAAAATTTACTCCACATTTGCCTAACATTGGAAAACTTTTTACAATTTGCCTTACCATTGGAGATAATCTAATTAACAAGATGAGAACTAAGGTTTAAAAGTTAAAGAGCCCATGATCACTTGTGATCATATAAGTTGGATATTTTTATTGAGAAGTCCAGTGTGACACAACTTATATTTTGATCATAAATAATTTGTTCACAACCGAAGTATAAAGTTAGGTACTTTGTACTGGAAAGTTGTAGTGTTGATCGATTCACCATTCATGTTTGTGATTTGCCCTAATCACAAAAATAGTTAAAGCTGACACTAATACACCTGAAGTGTATTGAAGGGAGCACGTGTCAAATTTAATTATATAACATGACCGTGTGGATAATAAAATTCCACTTGACCTATGTATATTTCATCTAAATCCCTTGATAGGGTTATGTATGTCTTTTAACGATTTTAATGGTGCTTTAATTCATCAATGGATGAGATCAATTTGATTGGTCAAATATTTCGATGTCTTGGAAACTTGAAAATTTGCAGAGTAAAGAACACGAATTGGTGTCAGGAATCGTTACCTTGAAAATGAGTAGAGTGACTGTTTAAGCATTTTCTATTGAACAGTTAAAATATGAGCTCAGTGTTTAGCGATGGCTAAGTTAGTGAGAATAATTAGAAGGGCAAAATGGTCATTTATGCTTGTGCCTAATTATTGAATCTCAGATGGGGATAAAATACATATACGGCATGCTAGAGGAAAGTATTACAGATTTATTGGCTTCTATGATCTTATATACTTCAAGAGTTCAGATTTTTACCTTTAACGGAAAAAGGGAAAGCAAATAACCAGATTAGATAGGATCTAATCATTGGAATTTGGATAATATATGTCCGATCAAGTCCCTATGGTAGCTCTATAAAGTATTGGAATTTAATTACGGTAATTATAATAGTTTTGGGCATAATTATAATTACAATAAAGTTTTATACTTAGTTGTAATTACTATGAAAGTTGTAAACTTAATTATAATTGTAATTAGAGTTCTAGGACCACACATTTAACCAATGTGAATTGATTGGATTTGGATTTTAACTGAAACTCCTATTTGACTTTTAATTGGAACTTTTATTTGAATGTGGAATTATTATTACTATATTAGGATTGGAATTATTTTATCTCAATAAATAGATATTAGATGGAATCTAGACATTCTATGGGATTGAATAGAAAGTCCTACAATAATCATAATATATAATTCCATGATGTTCGAATTTGGAGAGAGAAAAAAGACAGAGAGAAAATAATTAATTTTTTTTTTCATCTTATTCAATTTACAGTTAAAGAATTGGTTTCTTGATTTAATTAAAAGAAAGTGCCTATCCACTGGTGTTGTCTTGACTTTGGAGAATACCATAGAAGAGTTGAAAGTTTGAAGTACCAAGTTCATGGAATTAAAAAACTGGCGTTCATGATTAAGAATTAATTCAAGAATTGGTCTTCGAATTTAGGTAAAAATACGAATTCTTTATGCTTGATATAAAATACACGTGAATATCTAGACGATCTTGTTTAATTTTTTTTTTAATTTTTGGATAATTCCACTTCTGCATTTCAACATCTGGTATCAAAGCAATTTAGATCGTTCACGTGCTTGTTATTTTTGAATGATGATTGTATATTCTAGTTGAGCGATGTCTAGAAATATTTTATTATGTGATGATTGAATGATTGGATTATTTTAAACTCTGAACCAATTCTAATTCTTGATTGTAATTTGTTAATTTAAGTCTGTAAAAGATAGGTGGATTACGACTCTAGCATCCAATTCTTGATTGTAACTTGTTAATTCGAGTATGTAAGGTTGATTACGACTCTATTATCTTGATTTAATTTTTTGTTCAATTAGATTCAAAATTGTATGCTCGCGGGATATAGGAATTACATAATTCTTATAATTTTGCATCTTATAAATGGATGGAAAATTGAAAACGAAACGATGATGAAGAAGAATTCAAGAATATTTTGTAAAAAAAAAATTAAATGCAAAAGGTAGCAAGCATGTTGCCCAGAAAGCTGCCTGCTTGGGTAGCAGGTAGGGCAGCGAGGAGCTGTGTATGGCACAACAGTTTGCTATTGCCATGCGCAACAGCTTGCTACGTGAACGCGCGAGCCCGAGTTGACTTTTGGTCTATATTTGCTTTTGCGAATCGAGGTTAGATTTGGATAAGTCAAATTCGAAATTAATTTAATTTTTTTAAAGTACGGTGGCAAAGTCTTTGAGTCTGACGATTTAGATTAAATATTAGTCTTGTGTCCAATTAATTTTAAATTTAGTTATTGAGTCTTTTTGGGCCTCAAATAATTGTTAATTTATTGCTTCATAATTTATTGTTTGAAATATCATCGTTTTAGATATCATGACATATAGACCTATTTGTGACATTGCTCGCGATACTATGAATATGATTCATATCATTGAACACTAATTTTTCTTTGATTAATTTACTTTATGTTAAATTTTTCTTGATGGACAATCCGCAATAATTAAATTGTATATTAATTTGATTCATGTGAATATTTGATGATTATTTTAATTTTTTTTATTAATTTCATTTGAATTAAATTTTTCTAGGTTGAAAAATCCTTATAATTAACTGTATATTAATTAGATTAATATGAATAGCTTATAATCATTTAAAATTTTATTGATTAGTTTAATTTATATTAAATTTTTTGAAAGGAAAATTTCTAATAATTATACTAGATGTTAATATATTAGTATGAACAGATGGCAATTATTTTAATTAAAATTCATTACTTTAAAATATTGAGTGGGAGCGGGTGTTTATTTAAATAAAAATCCATGTTCTCCTTTGGTCATTCCATAAGCAAAGTAATATGTTTGCCTCATGCCTATAATGCAAAGAACTCCCTGTAGGAGGGTTATGTAGTTCATGTTGCCTGATTGGATTTCTTCACGGTAAGATTGTCAAGATAAGAATATAATTTGTGATCATCCGATAGATAGTGAACTTATTTTCAAGTACCTAGAGGTCTAAATTAAGGTTATACACTCAAATCAAGATCATCTATGAACCTCCTATTGACGCTTTCGTTTATGATCTTGGTGACTAAGTAAAATAATACTATACTTATATAGATATTTGTTGTCAGATATAGTTTGTCTAGTGGAAAGGTCCCAACTTGATCAATGAACATAGTGTCCCAACTTGATCAATGAACATAGTGACCTTTCTTATAGAGGGCCCTGTTGGATTACAAGGATCAAGTAATCGTTGCATTATTGTAGTTAAATAGATCTACATGTGCATTTATGCATTATATGCTGAACTGTTATTTGCTGTTCAGTTTTAATATGTAATATATGATTATTTTTATGTAAAATATCACTTTGTCAATTTTTCTGTTATTCTAAAACAAAACCAAGTAATCAGAAAAAATCATGTGGATTGAAAACGTAATTTAATGTTTATGCTCAATGTGGAAAAACTTGTTTTTGTGCTTAACGGATGTCTTAATGGACCTAATAAGACCATGTAGCAAGACCAAAAAACTAGAAATGTTGAGTGGAAGACTACAGATAAGATGGCTAGTTGGTTTATTTTGACTTCGATGTTAAATGTGTTACAATAAAATGCTTGAAAGTTAGTGTACATCCAATGACATACTACAGACCCTTTAGGGTATGTTTGGTCATCGAAGTAGGGTGTTACTTTTGAGCCATTTGTACTTCATAGAGGATCCGTATAAAATCCAGAGTTCTTGTAAAGTTTTATAGTTTGACCATGATTGCATATTTTAAACGTAGCTGAAGTCTGGATACAACCATCTACAAGAATACTCAATTTTTGACATGGTATTGAATTCTTTAACCGATAATTTTTCATAGTTTACTATGGATTATCACTTACACAAGATGAAGATACCATTATTGAGTTAATGATAGAGTTTAATGTGGAAATTGGCCTTAATGGTACAATAGCCATGCTCATACATTATTTGGTAGGTTTTTTGATTCCAAGCCAAAAGGGCAGATTTGAAAAAAAGAGGAAGAATTTTATCAATAAGCATAAGGGTAACAAAAGATCAAGAGTAGATGGAAAGCCTTAAGGTAAGTGTTCCAATTGCGGTAAAAAAGGACACTGGAGAAAGGCTACTCAAATGCATCATCTAGAAAGCAAAGTGCGGGTGAGGTTTTTCATTACTGAGTATTATTTAATAGTTGATACTACAAATTCCTGAGTTGTATATTTTGGAACCACTGATCATATCTGTATGTTGATGCGGGTGCTTCAGAATAACAGAAGCTCAGTGAATGCTAGTTTACAGCTATCATTGGCACAAGAGCAATTGTTTTAGTAAGAGCATATAAGTATTTTCTTTTTATTTTCATAGCGATATGTGTTTGATTGTTAACGACTGTTATTACACCTAGAGAATGATGCAGAAATTTGTTTTCTGTTTTTAATTTGATAGGATAATGTTATTCTATAAAATCAATAACTAATACACACAGTGTCTTAATGAATAAAGTTCCTAATTACACTAGACATTTTTGTTTGAAAGGCAATACGGCCAAGATATCCTTTTTTGATAAAACGATTGAGTCAAAATGTATTGGAGCTAGCGGATTTTGATATAAGTTGACCTGTAAATACACTAGAGAGGGAGAACTATGTGTATTTCTTTATAGATGATTACTCTAAATTCAAACACATTTACCTAATGCCTTGAAAGTCAAATACTTTTGAGAAATCAAACGAATATAAGACTAAGGTCGAGAAACATTTGGGTTAGAGTATTAATACACTTCGACCTTCATAAATCAAACGAGTATAAGACTAAGGTCGAGAAACATTTGGGTTAGAGTATTAATACACTTCGATCTAATTAAGGTGGTGAATACCTCTCGAGAGAATTCAAAGACAATTTAATAGAAAACGGTACTATTTCTTATTGAATATGTTTAGTGTACCTAAACGGAATGAAGTTTTAGAAAGAAGAAACAAAGACATTGTTAGATATTGTTTAGTCAATGAAGAGTTTTACAACTCTACTTATCTCATTTTGGGATATACACCAAAAAAAGTTGGATATATTCTTAACCTAGTTCCTTCTAAATCTGTTCTCAAGACTCTTCAAAAATTTTGGAATAGATTCAAGTTCTATTTGCATCATATCCAAAATTTAGGGATCTGGCTAATGTGCTGAAGGAGAAAATGGAAAAGTTGGAGTCTAGGTTAGAGATGTGCCTATTTGTGGAATATCCTAAAAATACCAAGAGATAATATTTTATAGTCCTCTAGATGGGAATGTTTTTGTTAGTACAAATGCAACTTTCTTAGATGTAAGTATATTAATGATCTTAGTCCAAGAATAAGGTCGTGTAGGAAGAAATGAGTAGGAGCAATTCTTTCAACTTACCTTCAAAATATTACGTTCTCAATGACGCCATAGTCTAAGATCAATTGCCCCTTAGACAAAGTAGGATGATTATCAATTCACCTTCAAGGTACTTGTCGAGTGTAGAGTCCAATCTGGTGATATCTATTGTATAAGCTGATGATCTGACTTCATTTACGGAGATTATAGATGATGTGCATGTAAAAATCTATGTAAGGGTCGAAGCAAACATCGAGATCTTGGAATAGGATTTCGACAAAGTGATTAAGACCTATGGTTTTAATCAAAACATTGATGAGCCCTATGTCTATAAGAATATATGAGACGAAATTGTATTTTCCTAGTACTTAAATAGATGATATTTTACTAATGAAGAACAATGTAGGCACATCATTGTCTATGAAAGCATGGTTTGTCCAACAGTTTAATATGAGGGATTTAGAGAAGCTAGCTATTTTTCAAGTTTTAGATCTTGAGAGATCGAAAGAACAAGATGATACCTTTATCCCAAGTTTCATATATTGACAAGATGCTTGTCAAATTTGCTATGTGATTAGTGTCTAAAAGTGCTTCAAAGATATATCATTTACAAGGCATTTTACATTCATTTTGTATAAGATCACTAATGTTAGTCTCCAATTTCAATTCTCTTGTCGTAAATTCAATTTGCATAAATACAAGGTTAAAAGTGCAATTAATCTAAATATGTATTTACATATATATCAACATGAATATTATACTTTTGAAAGATGACTCAAGTGGTAACAATTATCTTTTGATCAAAAGTCCAAATTCCCTACACAACATATCTAAAAATTGGTATCAATTTACACATTGCAACTGTCTTCAAGCTGGATAGAAACAAGTTGCAAATTGTCCACTTGCATGTTGGATGTTCATTTGCCTATAAAAGGGGACCTTGTCCAAGGGTTAGAGAGCACCAATTCCCCTTCATCATATTCTAGTTTCCTTCATTTTCTTTGTAACATTTCATTATGTATTTCTAAACCTTTAGCTAGAGCTAGGAGTAAAACTTTGATGAATGTTTAGTATTGTCTTTGATCTTTTACTTTGTTCTTTAATATTGATCTTCTTACTTGGTTAAAGTATATACTCTACAAATGGTTTGTTAAAGACTTCGATTTATTGTTAACAAATTTTGGCACAATAAATTCTTAGATAATCTCTACATACGAACAACTTATTTAGACATATTCTCTCAAACAATTATCAAGAACTATCTTTTAGTATATTTACGATCAATGTTATATCTTTCATACGAGATCACTCCCTAGTTGATTTCCATATGAGTTAAATAAAATATCAAGAGTAATTTCTATCCATTTATCTGAAGTGAATCCCCAGCGCTCTAATGTTCTTCTCCATCGTATTTTCACCAACCATTCACTACTCATAGACTAATTTATTTCCTTCGAATTCCCTGTGGTTTGACCTTGGACTTTCAAGTTTACTACTTGAGACAACCTGTACTTGGGTTTGCAACCTTAAAGTTGTAGCAAGTTTTTGGCACTGTTGTCGGGGATTTGCGTCAAATATTATTTTCTACTATTTTTCTGTGAGGTTTTTTGTCTCTTTCATAATCTTCGAAAATCAGGTATACTCGTTTATCTTTCCATCTTATTACTTCAGTTATTTTACTTTAAAGGAAGGCCGTGCCTCCTTCATTTTGTTTTCCTATTTTCTTTTCTTTTTCTTTCTTTAAAGGGAAAGGCCAAGTCTCCCGAACTGCCTTTTCTTTATTATATGGTTGGCCATGTTACCTAATTTTTGTTCTATTTTATGTCATACTGTTATCGTGAATTTAATTCTCATTGTTTAGTTAGAGATAATTGTGAAACTTCCTTTTGTAATTTTTTTGACTTACCTCAACACTTACTCACATCTTCCACCAGGGCTAAAAATGAAACCTTACATTATGAAAATAAAAACAAACAAGTATGAAACATGTGTGATTACTTGTAACCTTCTCGAAATTTTGCTCCTTTATGTTTCATTTCCCCTCTTAATGTTAATAATTTTGGATTCAAGGTGGATATGATTTCATTACTTCCTAATTTTCATGGTTTAGAATCCAAAAGTCCATATTTGCATCTTAAAGAATTTGAGGAAGTATGTGCCACATTTAACAATCAAACTTGCCCCAGTGAAATTGTTAAGTTGAAATTGTTTCCTTTTTCTTTAAAAGATAAAGCAAAAGTTTGGCTTAACTCTTTAACACCTAGGTCGATTGGCATATGGCTGGAAATGCAAAGTGAGATTTTGAAGAAATTCCTTCCAGCACATAAAACTAATGCTTTGAAAAGACAAATCCAAAATTTTTATCAAAAAGCCAATGAAGTATATTTTCAATGTTTTGAAAGATTTAAATATTTGTTAAATACTTGCCCATATCATGGCTTTGAAAAATGGCATACTATAAGTTTCTTTTATGAGGGCTTAACTCCTGATACAAAACAATTCGTAGAAACAATGTGCAGTGGTGAATTTTTAACTAAAGATCCCGATGAAGCTTTAGAATTTCTAGATCATCTAGCTAAAAATTCTCAATCTTGACAAACAGTAAGACCAATCAAAAACTCAATCAGATCTAGTCTTGCTAGTTCTAGTGGAGGAAAATATCAATTAATTCAAGAAGATGATCTAAATGCTAGGATTGCCAGTTTGTCTAGAAAGGTTGAAGCTATGGAATTAAGGAAAGTAAAGAAAGTTAAACTCATGCAAAATGATGAAATTTGTAGCATTTGTGAAACTTTTGGACATCCAACGCATGATTGTCCTAACATCCAGTTTTCAAAGAAGTTTTACACGATCAAGCCAATGCTATGAACACTTTCAAAAAAACATTTTCCTTCTCCATTCTCCGAAACATATAATCAACAATGGAGGAATCATGCAAACTTTAGTTGGAGGGATGATAATCGTGTTCATATATCACAACCTCAAGGGCTTTCAAAATTTATTTCTTATCTACCACCATAATGAAAAACTCTTGAGGAAACATTGCAGTCATTCATACAAGGACAAGCAAACATTAATAATCAAACTTCACAAACCATCAATGAAATCAAGAACATACTTTCTTCATTGACCTCTTCTTTGAGTTCTCAAGAGAAAGGTAAATTTCTTGCCCAATCTCAACCAAATCCTTTTGGTCAATTTAATGTAAATGCTTCTTGTTCTTCTGAAAGTCAACAAGAAAATGCCCACTCCATCACGACTCTTCATAATGGAAAAATTATTGACAAAACCATTCTTTCAAAAGAACTAAAATTGGGTGGGACTTCACGGCAAGAAAATGATGTTTCCAAAACTAAGAAAAAAATCATTTTCGAACATAGTGTTGAAGAATGTCCCATTCCAGATCCATTTCCTCTATGATTGCAGCCAATTTAAAAACTAAACCATAATTCTGAAATTTTTAAACTTTTCAAATAAGTCAAAATTAACATACCATTGTTGGATGCAATCAAACAAGTTTCTTCATATGCAAAATTTTTAAAAGACTTTTGTACTATCAAAAGGAAACTTAATGTTCAATAGAAAGCATTTTTGACAGAGAATGTGAGCTAAATCATTCAACAAAATACTCTACCTAAATTCAAAGATCCTGGTTGTCCAACAATTTCTTGTTTGATTGGAAATAACTGGATAAAGCATGCTTTACTTGATCTTGGTACTAGTGTTGATCTATTACCTTTTTCTATGTATAAGCAACTAGGTCTGGGAGAGCTTAAGCCAACTACAACAACACTTCAACTTGCCGATCGCTCTAATAAAAGTTCCAAGAGGAACTCTAGAGGATGTTCTAGTTCAAATTGATAAATTTTATTATTCCATTGACTTTATAGTTCTGGACACACATCCTGTTTTAAATTCAAATGCACAAATACCTATCATTTTAGGACATCCCTTTCTTGCTATTTCAAATGCATTGATAAATTGTAGAAATGGTATTTTGAAACTCTCTTTTGGAAATATGACCGTGGAAATGAATGTTTTTAACATTTGCAAGTAACATGGAGATAAAGATGATTTGTAAGAAGTAGATTTTATTGTTTTATTGAACAACTTGTTGATGATCCGTTTATCACTACATTTTCATTTGATGTGCTAGAATTTGAATTCAATGATAATTCTAAAAATTCACATTTGATTTCATTGTTAAATTCTTTTCAGGAGAAAAAGACAAGTGATTGGAAATCGGAGTTTGAAAAATTACCACAACAGTCCAATATGTCCATGATTTGAAGTTTTCAAATGCCAAAACTTGATTTGAAGCCATTAACATCTAACCTAAAATACTCATTTTTGGGTGAAAATGAGACTTTTTCGGTAATAATTTCATCCCAACTTGATGCGCACCAAGAAGGTAAGATAAAAATGTTTTAGGATGGACCATAGTTGATATAAAAGGGATTAGTTATTTGATTTGCACACATAAAATTTATTTGGAGGAATATGCTAAACCTACAAAAGAAATGTAGCAAAGCCTTAATCTTGTTTTAAAAGCGATGGTAGGAAACGAAGTCATTAAACTCTTAGATAATGAAGTCATTTATCCTATTTTTGATAGTAGATGTGTAAGTCCAACCCAAGTGGTACCAAAATAATCTGGTGTTAATGTAGTTAAAAATGAAAAAAAAAAATGAGCTAATTCCAACTAGAACTATTACTAGTTGGCACATGTATATCGATTATAACCAAATTGAAATTGTATTGACTAGGAAAGATCATTTTTCTTTACCTTTTATGTATCAAATGTTGGAAAGAGTGATAAGACATGAATTCTATTGTTTTCTAGATGGATATTCTAGGTATAACCAAATTGAAATTGCACCTGAGGACTAGGAAAAGACCACTTTCACATGTCCCTTTAGTACGTTTGCTTATTGTAGAATGCTTTTGGATTATGTAATGCACCAGCTACAATTTCAAAGATGCATGCTTAGTATTTTTAGCGACATGATTGAAAGATCTTTGGAAGTTTTTGTGGATGATTTTATTATTTTTGGGGATTCATTTGATGATTGTTTAACTAACTTGCAATAAGTTTTAGTTAGGTGTAAAGAAAAGAATCTTGCGCTCAATTGGAAAATGCCATTTTATGGTCACTAGTGGTATCGTACTTGGTCACATTGTATCATATAATGAAATTAGGGTAGAATAGTCTAAAACTGAATTGATTCCAATTTTCTAATTTATCTACTCCAATTAGTGTTAAGGAGGTAAGATCCTTTTTGGGACATGCTGATTTTTATAGAAGGTTTATCAAAGACTTTAGTACTCTATCTAAACCATTGTGTAATCTCTTATCTAAAGACATGCTTTTTGAATGGACTAAGTCTTGTCAAGAAGCTTTTGTTGAACTTAAGAACATGCTTACTTGTGTTCCTATCATGCAACCTCCAGATTAGAATTTACCTTTAAAATTATGTGTGATACTAGTGATTATGCTGTTGGAGTTGTCTTAGGCCAAAGAAAAGATAAAAACTTCATGTCATTTATATGCAAGTAAAACTCTAAATAGTGCTCAAATGAATTATTCTACCACTGGAAAAGAATTGCTTACTTTAGTGTTTACTTTGGACAAATTTTGATCATATCTTGTTGGCTCATCAATAGTTATTGTTAGAGATCATGTAGTTTTAAAATATCTTCTCTGTAAGAAAGATGCCAAACCTAGGCTTATTAGGTGGATTATTTTACTCCAAGAATTTGACATCGCCGTTCGAGAAAAGAAAGGAGTGGGGAATGTTGTAGCCGATCACTTTTCTAGGCTTACTTGTGATAAATCCTGTGAAACAACATCGATGAGGATACTTTCCCTTATGAACAACTTTTTAGTATTTATGACTTGCCTTGATTTGCTGATATTGCTAATTTTCCTGCAATAGGTCAAATACCATCTCATTGGAATGCCCAAGACAAAAAGAAATTCTCCAAAAAGGTAAGAAATTTCTTTTTGGATGATCCTCACCTGTTCAAATATTGTCCATACTAAACAATAAAAAGATGTGTGCCAAATAATGAAATTCAAAAGATCATTACTTTTTGCCATTCTGAAACATGTGTTGGTCACTTTTCTTCAAAGAAAATTGCTGCAAAAATCTTGCAGTTGGAATCTTATTGGCTAGCTCTTTTCATAGGCACATATAAATTTTGTAAATCTTGTGAATATTGTCAAAAATTAGGTGAGATAACTCATAGAAATATGATGTCACTGACCCCTATATTAGTTATTGAAATATTTGATTGTTGGGGTATTGATTTCATGGGTCCATTCCTGTCATTTTTTGGTTATTTATACATCTTGGTAGAAGTTTATTATGTTTCTAAATGGGTAGAGGCAATTCCTTGTAAACAAAATGATCAAAAAATTATTTTGAAATTTTTGAAAGAAAATATTTTTTTCAAGATTTGGAATACCTCGAGCCATTATAAGTGATGGGGGTTTACACTTTTGTAATAGACCTTTTAACGCCCTAATGAAAAAATATGGGATTACTTATAAAGTGTCTACTCGTTATCACCCAACACTAGTGGTTGAGCTGAACTTGCAAATAAAGAGATTAAGTGCATTTTTGAAAAAAACAGAATCCAAATAGAAAATATTGGTCTTTATGATTAACTGATGTACTTTGGACTTATTGTACAACTTTCGAAACACCTCTTGGTATGTCACCTTATCGACTTGTTTTTGAAAAGCATTGTCATTTACCTATCGAATTGGAACACAAAGCATTTTGGGCTATTAAAAATGTTTAATTTCAGTTTAGATAAGGTATGTTCACTAAGGAAACTTCAACTGAATGGGTTAGAAGAAATCAGGAATGAAACTTATGAGAACTCTCGAAGTCACAAGAAAATAATGAAGGTATTCCATGATAAAAATATTGTTAGAAAAGCTTTTAAGCCTTCTCAAAAATTTCTTTCATACAACTCAAGGTTACATTTATTTCCTGGAAATTTACGCTCCAAGTAGACTGGTCCTTTCATTGTCAAACTGTTTACCCACAGAGCAGTAGAAATTGAAAATGCAAGTAATAGAAATAATTTTAAAGTTAATGGACATCATTTGAAACCATTTTTCTGAGAATTTCTTGAGATTAGAAGAGTCCATTGCTTTGCATGATCCTAAAGATTGATATCATTTTCTCATTATTTTATTTTGTATGTTTTATTTCAGTTTTATAATGTTGTATGTTTGTTTAGGGTGTGTTTCTTTTATTGTCATTTTTTTTTCTAATGAAATTGAATGTTCATCTAGGCCAAGTTTATAAAGACTCTCCATGTAAAATTCAAAACACGTCCATTTGTTCAAAATTTTGCTCTTTACAGTCCTTCATACATTTTGCATGTTTAATCTTCACGTTGAGGACAATGTTTCATTTAGATTGGGGGTAAAAAAATAAAAAAAAATTCAAAAAGTTATAAAAAAAAAGTGCTGTCGACCGATGATAATATTATTTGAAATTGCTTTTATATTATAAATTGTAACTAGGGGATGTCGCTTTGATTAAGTTGAAGCTTGTTCATGTTAGATTGATTTATATTGAGCACAATAATCATTATTTAGGTTGGATCAATGGATAGAATAGGTAGAATTTACTATGACAAAATAAATAAATAAAATTCCTTTTAAACCAATTCTAGGATAGTTTGGGGTGTTTGAGCTGTTGTAGGAAGACATTGAGATGGATGTGCATTCTATGTGTGCTAAATTTTACGTGTATTGCTTAAGATCAATGAGATGATAATTGGGTGAAAATCTTAAGTTAAAGATCGATTTTCGAGAATAGGTGTTTAATGAGGGGTATTGCACTAATTATTGTATAGAAGGGAAAAAGCTGCCATGTTGTGAAATTACCCTAAAAGATCCCAATGAGGACAATACATATATAGTGTATGAAAAAAAATACGCACGACAAACTTGAAAAAAGTAGGTGCATAAAACAGAGACGTACTGCATGTCTTAATTAAGTCCCAAACACTTACTGTAGAGAATTAGACATTTGATAAGGGATCGGTAGCTTAGTTGATTCTCGGAGGTTGAATCAATTAAAATTAAGGAGAATCTCATTTATTGATGTGTTGAGTTGCAATTAGTAAAATCTACCCAAACTAGAGATGGTGAGTATTAGTATATAAATTCAACATCGAATCACACCTTAGGAAAATATTACAAAATCAAGTTTGAAGATGTGCATCCCACAAGAGAAGAGAGAAGTAATTGACCATTGAGGATCAAGATGAGTCCAATTTCAAAAGTATGAGATTGAATTTATTATGTACCCAAACACGTTGGTCGAGCATTGGACAAGTTAGACTATGTTTTGGTTGCAAACCTTAGAAGCATTTTGTTAAGTAGTTTCAAATCCTAAGGCAAATGTGACAAGCTATTTCTGTGACGCCCCGAACTTAAGCTTCGAGGGTCACATACTAAACATAATAGCTTCTGCCTTTGGTACATGTAAATACTCTTAAATAGAAGTATTACAGGTTAGAAACTTATTTTCAATTTGGTAAAATATCTCTCATAAAATTTAAAGGCCGGTAGAAGTGCATGTCGACATGAAATTATACTTTACATATACGGACTCGGCACTGCCACGGTTAGTTGGGGCAGCAAGTTCGACTATTTTTATAAAATTCATTCCACCTCCGTTTTCTATGAAATTTATGACATTAGAAAGATATTTTCAAGTAGTTTTCTAGCTTAAAATATGAAAAATTTCCAAGATCATATGATATGGGCGTTTTACTGAAAACAGTGAGGTATTGCACAGAAATTTCAGATTGACTCTTCAACGTTTGAAAATTCATATCTCAGGCTATAGATATCCAAATTGAGTGATTCTAGTGCCCATATTAAGACACCTCAATGAGGAACACAGAAATATTTTCAGTCTCAAATTGACATTTATGGAGTCAGAAATAACGTTTTGAAGTTGACCCAAAAACTGTCCCATTTCCGCCTTTTTATCACTTGCAAGGGAAAGTAAAAAAAACAAAAAAAAACAAAAAAAAATGTCTCTTAACATAACATGATAGATATAATTACATAATTTACTTCCTGTACCATATTACATCATGTCTTATATATGTTTTTATATAATAACAAAAACAAAACATATGGAAAGCAATCAAACAAAACATACAAAGCAGAAACTTCGATGTAAAAATAATTTTGCCCTTGACCCATCATCGATTTTGCCGACTGACTTCCACCAACTTCACAATTATGAATCTGAAATTTAACATGGAATACTATGATTATAAAGAATACTCAGTAAGATACCATGCTTGGATTTAACATGTTAATACTACACAAAAGAAAGCATTCAAACACATACTTGTATATTCCGGCTTGCCGGTGCCCTTCGGACTCGTCCTAAGGCATAGATATCTAACTTTGTGGACTTGTCCACGTCTTTCATATTATGATTTTCATGCATAACTTAAGCATAAATATTACCATGAAATCCTACCACTTAAGCATAGAAAATATCTTACAATAAAACTTGAAGAAATCTTGGTTGAAAGATGAATTGAGAATGCTATACTTTATCCTTTCTTTCTCACGTCAACTACCCTTTAAAACAAGTGATATTCTGATTTTTCTTGCAAGGAAATAAATGGCAGCAACATTACTATTTATAGGTAAGAAAAAAAATGATTAATTAAGGTATTTCTTCAACCAATTCTACACGTGGGCAGCATGAAAGAAAATCTTAACTTCAATTAAACACCTATGCATGCCTTTAGCCACCACATGCTTAAGTTAAAACACCTCATGCATGCCTTAGCCACTTCATGCTTAAATTTAAACAATTCATGCATTGCCTCAGCCACCCCACTCACGGCCAAGAGAAGAAAAAAAAAATGTTTACCTTGGTAATTAGGTGTAAAATGGACATTTATCCCAAACCCCTAATTAACAAATTATTTGGAAAACTTTTTAATAAATCAACCAATGCAAAATTTGGCAAGCATAAATAATTTTGGCCATAATAAATTTTGAAAAGTTAATTTGGAGTATTACATCCTTCCTTCCTTAAAAAATTTCGTCCTCGAAATGACCTTGAACTTAGTTGAAAAGTTCTGGATACTTGATCTTGATTTCCTCTTCTCTTTCCCAAGTTGACTCTTCGACATTATGGTTTCTCCATTGAACTCTCACTAATGGAATTTCCTTTGTCCTCAGTTGTTGGATTCTACGATCCAATATTGCTACTGGTTTTTCCTCATAAGTCATGTTTTGTTTGACATCCAATGGTTGATATTTAACTATATGACTTTGATCTGGCACATATTGTCGAAGCATTGACACGTGGAACATATCATGAATTGCTGACAAATCTAGTGGTAGAGCAATTCGATAGGCTGCATTTCTAACTTTCTGCAAAATTTCAGAAGGACCTACGAATCTTGGTCGAAGTTTTCCCTTCTTTCCGAAGCAAAGAACTCCCTTCATCGGTGCCACTTTTAAGAAAACCATATCACCCACATTAAATGCCAAATCTTTTCTCCTTTTATCAGCATAACTTTTTTGTCGGTCCTGGGCTGCCTTGATTCTAGCTCTTATTTTATCAACTGCTCGACTAGTTTCCTCAATTATTTCGGGTCCTAAAACTCTTCGTTCACCTACTTCATCCCAATAAAGAGGAGCTCTAGATCTCCTGCCATAGAGAGCTTCGTAAGGTGCCATCTTTATTGTAGCTTGATAACTATTATTATAGGCAAACTCTACCAACGATACATAACTTTCCCAACTACCTCCTAAATCAAGGACGCAGGCACGCAGCATATCCTCCAGAGTCTGTATAGTCCTCTCCGATTGTCCATTAGTTTGAGGATGAAAAGCTATGCTGAAGTTTAACTTGGTTCCCATGGCTCCTTACAAACTTTTCCAAAATTTTGAGGTAAATCTTGGATCTCTATCCGATACAATGGAGGCTGGGATTCCATGCAAACGGATGACCTCTTTGATGTATAATCGCGCATATTGATCCATACTAAAATTCATTCTTACCGGTAGGAAATGAGCTGACTTTGTTAACCGATCCCCTATAACTCATATAGCATCATTTCCCTTAGCTGATTTTGGAAAACCCATAACAAAATCCATAGTTATATGCTCCCATTTCCATTGTGGAATTGTTAATGGTTCCAACAATCCGGATGGCCTTTGATGTTCAGCTTTCACTTGTTGACAAGTCATGCACCTCCTAACAAAAAGACCTATGCACCGTTTCATATTTCTCCACCAAAACATACTCCTTAGATCACGATACATTTTTGTACCTCCTAGATGGGCAGTATATGGAGTTAAGTGTGCTTCTTCAAGAATTTCTTTCCTCAATCCCTCATTTTTCGGCACACACAACCTTTCCTTAAAGAGTAAGGCTTTATCACTGCCTAATTCAAAATCCTTTCGCTTGCTAGTACCAACTTCGGATTTGATCTTTTGCAGGAAAGAGTCACCATCCCGTGCTACTCTTATTCGATCTCTAAGCATTGGTCGAATCGTTAGAGCTGCTATCCTAGTGATAGTTTGGGTTGGTAGAACAATTACTTCTAGATGTAAGTTTTCGACATCCTTTAACAACTGTTCCTGCATAGTGATTAGTACTGCTAATTGTCCAACCGCCTTTCTACTAAGATCATCTGTTACTATATTAGCTTTACCAGGATGGTAAAGGATAGTGCAATCATAATCCTTTACTAGCTCTAGCCATCTCCTCTACCTCATATTTAATTCCTTTTGGGTGAAAAAGTACTTCAAACTCTTATGATCAGTATAAATGTCACACTTATTTTCATATAAGTAATGACGCCATATCTTGAGGGCATGAACTACCGCAGCCAATTCTAGATCATGGGTTGGGTAGTTTTGTTCATATTGTTTCAATTGTCTGGAAGCGTAGGCTATCACCTTTCCTTTCTGCATCAGAACACATCCTATTCCATGTTTTGAAGCATTACTGTATATAATGAATCCTTCTGGTCCGTCAGGTATTGTTAACACTAAAGTTGTGACTAATCTTCGTTTCAGCTCTTGGAAGCTCTGTTCACATTTCTCTGTCCATTGAAATTTTATCCCTTTTTGGGTCAACTGGGTCAATGGTCCTGCTATTTTAGAAAATCCCTCAATAAATCTTATATAGTAACCAGCCAATCCCAAGAAGCTGTGTACCTCTTTAACATTGGTTGGTCTTACCCAATTATTTACTGCTTCCACTTTGGTTGGGTCTACTTCAATTCCTTGTGCTGTGATTACGTGCCCCAGAAAACTTATTTTATCCAACCAAAATTCACATTTCTTGAATTTGGCATAAAGCTTCTTTTTTCTTAGAGTTTCCAAGACAATCGTGAGATGTTTCTCGTGTTCCTCATTATTCTTCGAATAGATTAAGATGTCATCAATGAAAACTATAACAAATTGATCTAAGTATTCATGGAATACTCTGTTCATTAGATCCATAAATACTGCCGGGGCATTAGTTAATCCAAAAGGCATCACCAAATATTCATAATGACCATAATGCGTCCTAAAAGCCATCTTAGGGATATCATCTGACTTAATTTTCAATTGGTGATATCCTGATCTTAGATCGATCTTTGAAAATACTGTAGCCCCCCTAAGCTGGTCAAACAAATCTTCTATTCTTGGAAGTGGATATTTGTTTTTGAGAGTGAGACGATTCAACTCTCGATAGTCAATGCACAGCCTCATTGTTCTATCCTTCTTTTTTAAAAATAACACAGGTGCACCCCAAGGTGATACACTTGGTCTAATGAAACCCTTATCAAGAAGCTCCTTCAACTGTACTTCAACTCTTGCAGTTCCAACGGTGCCATACGATATGGAGCCTTTGAAATAGGTGTTGCTCCTGGTACCAAATCGATGGTAAACTCTACTTGCCTGTCTGGTGGTACACCTAGAAGGTCTTCTGGAAAAACATCTTTATAGTGCCGAACTATTTGAACATCCTTAACTGACAACTTATCTTGTTTAATATTGGTCATCAATACTAGAAATCTTTGACCTAATTCCTTTCTTGACATCCTTTCAACTTGAGTTGTTGACACTATACGAGATGAGGTATTTGCCTCAGTTCCCACAAAACGAAACTCTTCCTTGCCCGATCTTCAAAAAACCACCATTCTCTCGGTACAATGAATAGTTGCATAGTTTTTAGACAACCAGTCCATACCAAGGATAACATCAAAGTCTTTTATCGTTAATGGAATTAGATCTACCGCTATACCTCTACCATCAATTTCCATCCTAAGATCTCTAGCTTTTTGGTTAGCGACAAGTATCTTCCCAGATGGAAGAGATATTTCTAAGGTATACGGAAGGAATTCACATTCCACTTTATACTTTGCAACAAATGAAGAAGAAATGAACGAATGTGTAGCTCCAAAATCTATAAGTACAAATGTAGGCCTATTGGAAACAGAGATGATACTTGCGAGGACATTAGGGTCACGTTCTGCTTCTTGCTTGGATAAGGAGAAGACTCTTGCTTTTCCTTTCTTGTCATCTCCAGCCTTCTATGCCTAATTCTGGGGACATTCTTTAGCGAAATATCCTGATTTCCCACACTTGAAATAAACATTTTTTCCCAATAGACATTCTCGTTTGTGAGGTCTATCGCACTTAGGACAACGCTTATCACCACCAACTCCTACTATCTCCATCTTTCCTTTCTTTGGTGCATTATTCCCTTTTCCTTTACCGTTATTCTGTCTATCAAAGTTCTACTTCCTCTTACCTGAGAAATTTTGAACTTGGTAAGAATTTCCAACGTTTTGAGTTCTTTGATAAGAAATAGTCTGTGCTCGCTTCAGGACTTCTCGATAAGTGTTTAGCTCGAGAACTTACACTATATCATGAATATAAGGTTGAAGCCCATGCTCGAACCTTCTAGCCCGCTTTTCCTCTGTATTCACTAGATGTGGAGCAAACCTTGATAATTCCTCAAATTTACGTTCATATTCCACAAGGGTCATGGTTCCCTATTGGAGTCTGAGGAACTCCAACTCTTTTTGATCTTTTACAGCTATCGGGAAAAACTTTTCTTCTACGAGTTCCTTAAACCTCTCCCAAGTTATAGCCTGTTCTTCATTAGGTGTTAATGACCTGGTAGTCATGTCCCACCAATGACTAGCCCCCTTCTTTAACATAAACACTGAAAATGTTACCTTTTCAGCATCTTCGCATCTTATAAATTTGAAGATACATTCTAGTTCTCGTAACCAGTCTTCAATTGCCAAGGGATCCATACTCCCCTCGAATAATGGAGGGTTCATTTTACGAAACTGCTTTATCATTGCAGTTCGATCCCTCGGGTTAGGTATATTTAAGGTTGAATAGCTGGTTGGTTGGGCTCCTGATGATCAATTGGTACTTGTTGATCTAGTGTTCATTGTTCAGTCAAAGGTGGTGCTTGTTGTTGTTGTCCCAATTCCCGCATTACGGCCAACAGTTCTCGTGCAAAGTTTCCTACATTAATTTCGCCACCACTAGAACTGACATTAGTATTGCCGCCACCTCAGTTCATATTAGACTTCGGTGCATTGCTGTGGTTGCGCTTTGGAGGCATTTCCTTTGAATGAAAGATATTCCTCCAGTTAGAAGTATTTCAAAACGTAATACTAACTTTAGAAAAAAAATCCAAAGGCCAAGGCAACTTTCCTTCATATATATACATTATTATTTTTTCACAAACAAAAGTCATATTGAGGTACGGTACATACATTCAAAAGTAGATGTACGTATTACATCCTATTCTATTCCAAAAACAAAGATAGCTAGATAAGATGGTGTCTAATCTTCTATTTCTTCTGGATCCTCATCGGGGTTTTCATCTGGGTCTTCCTCTGGGTCTTCCTCTAACATGCTTTGATCCGAACTATCTGGTAATGGTACAGGAAAACATTCATTTAGAACTCTTGAAAAGCACTTAGCCAACGGTCCCTTATCTAGCCTAGAATTGGTAGCTCGTAAGCTAGCATTCATGGATAAGGTTATAGTCTTCTTAAAGTTTCGCTGTAAATCGCGGTTAGTTTCATAACTTTCTCGAATTAAATATGTAAGGTCCTCATATGAAAGGTCATCGTCGGACCATAGTACGATCTCATTTATGACTGAGGCCCAAGGTTCTGGAACAGTTTCATATAACCTCTGTATCTTCACCTTATCACTTGAGCTATGGTGTATCTCCCATAGTATCTCAATAATACAGTCTAGCAGATCAAGATGCTGTTCGAGGCTACGGAGCGGATGCATACAATAATTATAGTAAAATGCCAATAATATGTCCCGCTTCTTCGCAAAACCACAACCTTCTGTCCTTGTGGGAGTTCTTACCGTTCGTGCCATAACTAGGACAAAAATTGATTATGTTACTCTACAAGGCTCTAATAAATATTTAGATATAAGTGGTTATGACTTCATAATCTCAATCATGACTTGATTCAAATTATTCCTATATCCAGCCATAGATATAGCAGTTCACTGTATAAGAAAACTCATAAACTTTAAAAAAAAGTTTTTACCTTGATCGTCGATTGAAAGTCAGTTGCTAGCTTGCTCGATGATGAAGGATAGTAAACTTTTTTTTTTTAAATATAGTCTACAGAAAAGCATAACTGCTCTGATACCACACTGTGACGCCCCGAACTTAAGCTTCGAGGGTCACATACTAAACATAATAGCTTCTGCCTTTGGTACATGTAAATACTCTTAAATAAAAGTATTACATGTTAGAAACGTATTTTCAATTTGATAAAATATCTCTCATAAAATTTAAAGGCCGGTAGAAGTGCATGTCGACATGAAATTATATTTGACATATACGGACTCGGCACTGCCACGATTAGTTGGGGCAGCAAGTTCGACTATTTTTATAAAATGCATCCCAACTCTGTTTTCTATGAAATTTATGACATTAGAAAGATATTTTCAAGTAATTTTCTAGGTTAAAATATGAAAAATTTCCAAGGTCATATGATATGGGCGTTTTACTGGAAACAGTGAGGTATTGCACAGAAATTTCAGATTGACCCTTCAACATTTGAAAATTCATATCTCAGGCTATAGATATCCAAATTGAGTGATTCTAGTGCCCATATTAAGACACCTCAATGAGGAACACAGAAATATTTTCAGAGTCTCAAATGGACATTTATGGAGTCATAAATAATGTTTTGAAGTTGACCCAAAAACTGTCCCATTTCTGCCTTTTTATCACTTGCAAGGGAAACTAAAACAAAAAACAAAAAAAAAACGTCTCTTAACATAACATGATAGATATAATTACATAATTTACTTCCTGTACCATATTACATCATGTCTTATATATGTTTTTATATAATAACAAAAACAAAACATATGGAAAGCAGTCAAACAAAACATACAAAGCAGAAACTTCGATGTAAAAATAATTTTGTCCTTGACTCATCATCAATTTTGCCGACTGACTTCCACCAACTTCACAATTATGAATCTAAAATTTAACATGGAATACTATGAGTATAAAGAATACTCAGTAAGATACCATGCTTGGATTTAACATGTTAATACTACACAAAAGAAAGCATTCAAACACATACTTGCATATTCCGGCTTGCCGGTGCCCTTCGGACTCGTCCTAAGGCATAGATATCTAACTTTGTGGACTTGTCCACGTCTTTCATATTATGGTTTTCATGCATAACTTAAGCACAAATATTACCATGAAATCCTACCACTTAAGCATAGAAAATATCTTACAATAAAACTTGAAGAAATCTTGGTTGAAAGATGAATTGAGAATGCTAGACTTTATCCTTTCTTTCTCACGTCAACTGCCCTTTAAAACAAGTGATGTTCTGATTTTTCTTGCAAGGAAATAAATGGCAGCAACATTACTATTTATAGGAAGAAAAAAATGATTAATTAAGGTGATTCTTCAGCCAATTCTACACGTGGGCAGCATGAAAGAAAATCTTAACTTCAATTAAACACCTATGCATGCCTTTAGCCACCACAAGCTTAAGTTAAAACACCTCATGCATGCCTTAGCCACTTCATGCTTAAATTTAAACAATTCATGCATTGCCTTAGCCACCCCACTCACGGCCAAGAGGAGAAAAAAAAATGTTTACCTTGGTAATTAGGTGTAAAATGGACATTTATCCCAAACCCCTAATTAACAAATTATTTGGAAAACTTTTTAATAAATCAACCAATGCAAAATTTGGCAACCATAAATAATTTTGGCCATAAAAAATTTTGAAAAGTTAAATTGCTATCCTCAAAATTAAATGAGCACAAAATTTGGAGTATTACAATTTCATTTGAACTATTTTTGAATTTTTTACTAGAGACTAGCAATATCTTGGTTGGGGAGTGTGATTAGTTCTAAAAGTGCTTAAAAGATACTTCATTTACAAGGCCTCATTTTGTATTAGTTCACTAATGTTAGTCTCTAATTTTAATTCTCTTGCCATAAATTCAATTTGCATAAATACATGGTTAAAAGTACAATTAGTCGAAATATGTATTTACATACATATCAGCATGAGTATTATACTTTTGAAAGCGTAGTTGTTTGATGTATTTCAAATGTATTTTCAATTTAGAACAAGTGGAGCAAGTGGAGAAAAAAATGTTGAAAAGTCAAGAATGATGAGCTGTCTCGAGTAATATGTAGCTGTCTTAGTAAAATAATCATAACTTGAGCCATAGCTATCAAACCAAGGTGATTCAAGTTGGGTTGGGTTAGAAAGATAAGAAGAAGTATCTACAACCTTCATGTTTTTCAAAAAAGTCAACTTCTCATCATAGGGCAGCCAAAATTACTGTGCAAAGTCCAAGTTGTTACCTATTGTATATAACTTTTCTACCTGTGAGTAGCACTCATTGTTTTGGCCATATTGGGAGTTGTAGAAATCCAATGGATCTGATATTTCCACTAATGGAAAGATGACTCAAGAATAACTATTATTTTTTGATCAAAAGTCCAAATTTTCTACATAACATATCTAAAAAAATGGTATCAATTTGCACATTGCAACTGTCTTCAAGCTGGATAGAAACAAGTTGCAAATTGTCCACTTGCATATTAGATGTTTTTTTGCCTATAAAAGGGGACCTTGGCCAAGTGTTTGAGAGCATCAAGTCCTCTTCATCATATTTTAGTTTCCTTTATTCTCTTTGTAACATTTCGTTATGTATTTCTAAACTTTTAACTAGCGCTAGGAGTGAAACTTTGATGAATGTTTAGTATTATCTTTGATCTTTCACATTGTTCTTCAATGTTGATCTTCTTACTTGGTTGAAGTATATGCTTTGCAAATGATTTTGATTTGTTAAGGTTTTGATTTATTGTTGAGAAATTTTGGCACAATAAATGCTTCGATAATCTCTGCATAGTAACAACTTATTTAGACATATTCTTTCAAACAATTATCAAGAACTATCTTTTAGTGTATTTACAATCAATGTTTTATCTTCCATATGATATCACTCCCTAGTTGATTTCCATATGAGTTAAATAAGAGATCAAGAGTGATTTCTACCCATTTATTCGAATTGAATCACCAAGGCTCTAGTGTTCTTCTCTATTGTATTTCTACTAACCATTCACTACTCATAGGCTAATTTATTTCCTTCCAATTCCCTATGGATGGACCTCGGACTTCCGAGATTACTACTTGAGACAACTTGTACTTAGGTTTTCAACTTTAAATTTGTAGCACTATGCATGATTCTTCCCTTAGGTAATGAATCTAGCTTTCTTAGGATTAGTTTTCAAAGACTTTTAAAGAGATTGAGTACATGACTAAGATACCTTATGTGTTGGTAGTAGGTAGTCTCACGTATGCTATGCTGTGTAATAGACTCAATATTTGTCATACTATTGGTATGGAGAGTCGAGATCTATTTAATCTTAGGATCAAAATATTGAATAGTGATAAAGAATATATTTTAATACCTCCAGAAAACAAAGAATCATACGTTCCAAGTCATATTCTATTTCGATAGATTAAAAGGATTTGAACTTCCAGAGTGATAAAGACTATCACAGGTCCACATTAGTATCATTGTAAAGATATTCCTTGATGATAATAATCAAAGTTAGATAATTTTCACTACTCGGCTATCCGATGTTGCTGTTTATGCCAACTCTTCTAGCCATCTTCACCATTTGAGTTTTCTAAATCCTAAATAAAGCTGGAATCTTCTGTGCTAGAAAGCATTGGGAAAGAATGCTAACCTCCTGAACTCAAGGAAATAGGAAAGATTATTATAGATAAATTCAAAGGACATCGACTTGCATTTTTAGTCAATGGTTGTGTCTGGTACAAAGTAGATAAGTCATGAGCCCAATGGAGATATGCTACAGAAAATGTAAAACAACAGTAACTGGAAATGACGATGATTTTATGTAGATTCTATCTTGGAGATAAACCAATTGCCTCATCGTCTCAAAGTATGCTTTCTTGTTTGTGAAGATCCCACAAGTGTACAGGTTTGTTGCACAAATAATAATCGTGGTGAAAGAGTTATCGTTCTTCAAGGAATAAGGTCTAATTCTAGTATATTTGATATAATTAAATTCGTGTTAGTAACCAAAATTTGATTTGTTAATAGCTAATTGAGTTTTGTAACTTGTAAAATCAATGAAAGTTTAGTTCAAAACTCAAATATGAGTGAATGTATTGGATTTTCGATACCACCGATCAACTCTTAGTTCTAATTCTCAACTAGTGATAATTATCTCAACTCATACAGTTGTGATGATTGATAATTCTATTTTTATTTATTATTCTTTCCTACGATATAATAAACCTATGATTACCATGAGATGATCCTATTCCCAGTTCAAATTTATATGGTAAACACGCATTGACATTTATGATTATCACACATGATTGTGCATGCCACAAATGTTATTCCTAACATTTATTGCCTTTGTGATCTAATAACAATGTTATACCTACCATAAGTTTTTCAACACTATGAATAAGCAACTTATTATCTTAATGGTACACGAACATTAAAACAATATAAATATAAATAGTAATGGCATCACAATGCAAGAATTAAGATAAAAATATAAGGTCTTGAATTAAAGACTAAGAATCAAATAGTTTTATCATCCATCCAATACAAAGAAATTTAGCCTAGCATATTAATGTAAGAAATACACAAAAAAAATAAAAGAAATTCATCACTCAAATCATTAAAATATGAAAAGAATCTGAAATCCGTCAATTTATGCCTTCAAATCCGAATCTAAGCGATAAAATCTTTTTTCTTCAATGTATTTCTCTCTATTTTTCCTCAAATTCGGCTTGTGATCTGATAAGAATTAGGTATCCCGCATTTCGTCTGACTCTTGATGTAAATAGGGTGCCAAAAATTACACATCAAAATTTTCTAAAACAAATTTTTTTTGGCCAGTGCTGAACTATGCATACACATGGTTCAGTTGGTATGTACGCATGGCTCACTTGAATTAGCCTCTGAAGTGAAAATTTCTAACCTTGCGTATGTAAGGCCTATAGGCCCATGCGTACGAATGGTTCAATTTTTGGGGACCAATCTTTCTCAAGTGTGTGTGTTGATCATTTTCCAAAATTTCTCGTTCCGTCAACTTCACTTCAATTCCAATTAACTTTTGGTGTTCTCAAATCATCTCATGAAATCTGACTCAACTTTTATTGTCTTTTAGTCCCTAAACTTTGTATTTGATGCAATTGAGACCTATTTCCCACTTATTTTCTTTATTCTTGTAAAAGCCTGAGAAATAAAATGAAATTAGGCTATTATTTTGTGATGATCTAGCACCACAAGCCTAGCTTATTCAAGAAAATAGCTATGGAAGCTCAACCCATTTAAGATTTTTAAAGCCCAAGACATAAGTTAATTAAAAGCTTAACAATTTAAGAGATTAAGTTTAAGTAAATTTGATTACAAAGATTTAATGAATAACTGAGTTTCACAATGGTCATCTACATGGAATTTCATATAGGCAACCCAGGTTCGAATCACCATATAGATGTTTTTATAAAACTTTTATATGAATTCTTTTTATGGCTCAAAGACTCTTCAAATTTTTAGTTAAAGATCAAATTCAATAAATTTAGTGATAATACAACTCCCCCACTTAGTTTTTCATTAAAAAGAAATGTTACTAGAAGTGAAAGGTCACTTTTCCACTACACCCCTCCTCAAATCCAAATTTCCTCTTATTTTCTCTTGAAAAAATATATTTCATGTCAATTTAAGTTAAGGGAATAACAAGGGTGAAAAGAATAAAGGCTTTCTCCACATTTTATTCTTTGATATCCAAGAAAATTCAAGGTACGTAGAGATGCATGTGTTATTTCGTTTCAAATTGTGATTTTCGATAAATGTTTAAATGAAATGGTACCTCCGGATACAGTGCTTCGATACTACAACAGTTTGAATGATCATTCTCTGGCTCTACGTATTATGATAATGCTATACTAATTGGGTTTTGCCAGAAATCTGTCTACGTGTGACAGTATAAATCTATAGTCCGAAATTTTTAATTTGACAACGAAATGCAGCAATGATAACTATTGAGTTTTAAACTCATGGGTTAATTCCCTTCCTACAGGTTGAATGGATTTTCCTTTGGGGCATGGATGATGGTAAATGATGATGTAACATTTTATGGAGAAGCCGGTGATTTAATATCTTTAGTTGATTATGAAATGTTTACGTTTTCTTTAATGTAGATTTCTATGGATGTTTTGTGTGGATCTATTCTACAAACATTCTTTGCAAATAAATTTATCTCTGAACATAGACATATGTCATAGGAATAAATATACAAACCACTGTTTACAAAAAAAAAATATGTTAGTGATTTAAAGTTTTGCTATCTCTTAAAAAAATTTAGATTTTGTCTCGTTTTTAAAAATTCATAACTCCTATAATACTTGGTATTTTTATATAGTACTTGGATAGGATCATAAGTTAGCTATTGAATGAATTTGGAATCATGTCAATCTCATGTCAGTAGAATTTTATATGTTGCATAAAGTAAACTGCACGGGGTAGAGTCATCGTATTCCCAGCTTCTGTCTTGACTTCAAAATTTCCTAACTCAACCATTACTTAGAATTTCTGGATAATACCAATTGGATTTGATAGTCTCATGGATTAGCTACTGAATAAATTTGAAATCATGTGGTTTTGATGTCCGTGGAATTTTACATGTCATTTTAAGTGAACTGCACTGTTTTACCTTTCAACCAAGTCGTCGCTGGGTTTTGAGAAATATTTTAATATCTCATATGACGTTGATGGAAGCTAATTTTTGGTATGTCATATTATAAGGAGTTTACTACTTCAGATAAAATTTTTTGATGAAGTTTCAAGGTCGATAGCTATAGAAAACGAATTCATAGACACTTACCCTACGAGATAGAAAAAGAAAACAGCTTTGTTTAGTTAGTGTTAGCAGGATTTTGGAAAATATTTTAATGCTTTATAGGTCACCGATGGAAGCCAAATTTTGGATATGTTATATTATAAGATGTTTCCTACTTTTCCTTAAAATTTTATGAAATTTTGGCATCGATAACTATGCAAACGAGTTTATTTTATAATTTTATAGTAAACCACATGTTAGGAAAAATATAGTTTTTAAGGAATTTTTTTTAAAAAACTAAATGCTTACATTTCCGTTAAAGTAGTAGTTAATTAAATTATTATTTTAAATAATTTCTAAGTCTAACGCTAAGGTACAATGGTTTGAGTGACGTTTCCATCCATGTGGGTCGGGGCGTTACGACGTGGTATCAGAGCACAAATTTAGTTGATTCTGTCATCGTTTTTTTTAAAATAATATTGTTTTAAGTTCAAATAGGAAAACTGAAGATGAGAAAAATGAAACATCTAAGGCACTCCAAGGCACCTCGCATCCATTAGTCAACCTCATCCTACGACCTAGGTATGTTTAGCTAAGCAAAGTTAAAATCTTTCTTATGTAAAATGTTATGATTCTATAGTTATGTTTTCCATGTTTCACTATGTTTTACATTTTTTGTTTATGTATACTTTATATGTTAAGACAAATGTAGTTTGGAAAAAAAAAAGAGTTATTCAAAAGACATTTATGGGGCTATAGCTTAAAGTTATGGGTCGTAAATGGCAAAGGAAAGTCAAAAATTCAAAGGAAAAGAACCATATTAGTCAATAGGAGATAGATATCCGTGCTTACCTAAATTTTGAGGCAGACAATTGTGTAGACCTTGACAATCACATACAAAGCGTTCACAAAGATTGGCTAAATGCAAAGAATGAGGATTATAGGATTAGTGACTGACAAGCAATAGGTCATTAGCTAGAAACTCTTTTACCTCGTGAAAAATGAATTGGGAAGCTTATATAAGAAAATATGCTATCTCAAAATTTGGAAAATGAACCTACGGTACTTGACTTTGAGGTTTTTGCAATGCATGTATCCATAATTGGAAGACTAAGATTGGTGATGTTATCTTTCCCTTGGATTTGAATCGATAGCGAATTTCGATGATAAAGTCATACTACTAATTGTGACAAGTACTAACAAAGAAGAAGAGGAAAACCAAGAGGAGGACCTAGAATAAGACTAAAAGTGAAACAAGTAGAGATTATGGAGATTTCTCATTTATTTAAAAAAATTAATTATTAAAATTTTTTAAGGCATAAGCCCGTACCTTCGATGGAGCATCTGGTCCACTATTAGTTGAGAAAAGGCTTAGTAAGATAGAACGACCTTTTGATTCATAGATTGCTTTGACGCCCACAAGGTCTACCGTGCGAAGTTTAAATTTATCGGTGATGCAAGTCATTGGTGGGATTCAATGTCCCGAATTAGGACCCTGAGTAGCAATTGGCGTTAACTTCGATAACAATTCAAGTAAGAAGTAATGGACTAGTATTTCCCTTAGTCTATAAAAGATTTCAATGAGAGTGAATTCTTCAACTCAAGTAGGGTAATATTTTCCTGACTGATTACAAATGAAAGTTCGACAACTCTCAAGGTATGCTCCACACCTGGTTAACACAGAGGGAAAGACATGAGTTTTTACACTAACTCGGAAGGATGTAAGAGAAAAAAGCAATGATAAAGATTGAGGATGTACCAGTGGTACAAGAATTTATAGATGTGTTTCCAAATGATCTAGCTGGTATTCGACTAGATAGATAAGTGGAATTCACAATAGATTTGGTTCTCGGAACGGCACCAGTATCTAAAGCTCCACACGGAATGGCCCCAAAAGAACTTTGAGAGTTGAAAATCCAGTTACAAGAACTGTTAGACAATGAGTTTATTCGACCAAGTGTATCCCCATGGGGAGCACCAATATCGTTTGAAAAGAAGAAAGATGGAAGTATGAGGATGTGTATCAACTAAGGGAGTTGAACTATTTGACCATCAAGAACCTATCCTCTCTCGAGAAAGGGGCTATGTTACTTTTCTAAGATCGATGTACAATATGGATATCATCAATTGAAGGTTAAGTTAAGTGATATACCTAAGAAAGCTTTCAGAACTCATTATGGATATTATGAGTTCACAGTTATGCCATTCGAATTGACAAATGCTCTAGTAGTGTTAATGGATCTGATGAATGGAGTATTTCATCAGTATTTTGAAAAATTTGTTATAGTTTTGATTGATGACATTCTGATTTACTCCAAGAGTAAAGATCAATATGAAGAACATCTTAGAATAGCATTAGAAATATTGTATAAGGAAAAGTTATACGCAAAATTTAAAAAGTTCAAATTTTAGCTTGAACGAGTTAGATTTCTCGATCATATAGTTACTGCCCAAGGAATTGAAATAGATCCAATAAAGGTGGAAGGAATAACTAATTGGAAGACACCGACTAATGCTGGTGAAGTTCGAAGTTTTTTGGGATTGGCTGGGTACTATTGAAAATTTATAGAAGGATTCTCCAAAATAGCTGGACCAATGGCACAATTGACAAGGAAAGGAATAAAGTTTCAATAGACTGATAAGTGCGATAAAATTTTTCAGGAGCTAAAGGAACGAATGGTTACATCACCCATGTAAACTATACTTGAAGGCTCGGAAGGATTTGTTATATATAGTGATGCATCCAAACAAGGTTTGAGACATGTACTGATGCAACATGGAAAAGTGATTGCCTATGCTTCAAGGCAATTAAATGATTATGATTGCACTATTCGTTACCATCCTGGTAGGGCTAATGTTGTTGCTGATGCTCTAAGCAGAAAGTCGATGGGACAGTTGATGTCATTACCTACTATTCTAATGGAGTTGATCAAAGACTTGAAAAATTTGCGAATCGAAGTGAATACCACACCAAAACAAGTCAATGCTCATTTAGCAACTTTGATGGTTCGATCCACTCTTAGAGATCGAATCATAGAAGCACAAGGTAAAGACCCATTTTTGCAGAAGATCAAGAATGAGATTGGTACTGATAAGAAAAAAGGATTTTGAAATAGCTTCTAATCGGGCACTAATGTTTAAAGGAAGAATTTG
Source organism: Olea europaea var. sylvestris (assembly GCF_002742605.1). NCBI lineage: Eukaryota > Viridiplantae > Streptophyta > Magnoliopsida > Lamiales > Oleaceae > Olea > Olea europaea. The sequence goes on from NC_036238.1 coordinate 9,175,774, forward strand.
TGTACCTAAGGATGAAGTTTTGAGGAACGAGATATTGAAGGAGGCTCATTCCATCCCATACACTGCACATCCTGTTGGTATGAAAATGTATTGAGACCTTCGAGATACATTTTGGTGGAGGAACATGAAAGGAAGTATGGGCTCATTTGTGGCAAAATGCATAGTGTGCCAACAAGTTAAAACGGAACATCAAAGACCAGCAGGGTTATTAAATCCATTGGATATACCTGAATAGAAGTAGGAAAATATGGCAATGGATTTTGTGGTAGGACTTCCAAAGTCAGCAAGAAGACACAATGCTATATGGGTAATAGTGGATCAGCTCATTTTCTTCCTATAAAAATGATGTTTAGTCTAGACCAGTTGGTTCAGTCGTACATTTGATAGATTGTAAGATTGCATGGTGTCTCTATGTCCATTGTGTCTAATAGGGATCTGAGATTTCCGTCAAAGTTTTGGAAGAGCTTACAAGAAGCTATGAGAACGAAATTGAATTTCAGTATGGCGTATCATCCCCAATCTGATGGTCAATCTGAAAGGATCATTCAAACTTTGGAAGATATGCTAAGGGCGTGTGTTTTGGATCTAGGAGGTACTTGGAAATCATATCTACCTAGTGGAATTTGCATATAATAATAGTTTCCAAACAACTATTGGAATGTCACCATATGAAGCTCTCTATGGTAGAAGGTGCAAATTACCTGTTCATTGGGGTGAAGTTGGAGAAAAGAGAGTTTTGGGACCAGAGATCATTGAAAGAATAGTTGAAGCCATTGATAAGATCTATAGTAGGATAAAGGCCATCCAAGATAGACAAGAGAGTTATGCAGATACCAGGAGAAAAGACTTGGAATTTGAGATTGGAGAGAAAGTTTTTCTAAAGGTAGCACCAATAAAGGGTGTACTTAGGTTCGACAAGAAATGAAAACTATGATGTCGTCATATTGGACCTTTTGAAGTACTTGAAAGGATCGGTAATGTAGCTTATCTATTAACTTTGCAGCTTGAACTATCAGCCGTTCACAACGTGTTTCATATATCGATGAGCAGAAAGTATGTGCATGATCTTAATACGTGGTCAATTATCAACCCTTCGAAATACAGAAAGATTTATCTTATGAGGAATTACTGATTAAATTACTGGATCAAAAGGTACATAAATTACGGAACAAGGAAATTCAACTGGTCAAAGTACAATGGAATAATCATGGAGTAGAAGAATCTACTTCGGAAAGAGAAGAAGAAGTCAAAGATAAATATCCAACACTCTTTGCCAATCCATAAAGTAAAATTTGAGAACGAAATTTTGTTTAAGGCATAAGGGATGTAGAAGCCCGAGAAATAAAATGAAATTAGGCTATTACGTTGTGATGATCTAGAGCCACAAGCCTATCTCATTCAAAAAACGAGTTATGGAAGTTCAACCCATTTAAGATTTTGAAAGCCCAAGCCATAAGTTAATTAAAAGCCCAACAATTTAATAGATTAAGTTTAAGTAAATTTGATTACAAATATTTAATGAATAACTGGTTTGTCACAATGGTCATCTACATATAACTTCATATATGCAACCTAGGTTCGAGTCACTATGTAGATGTTTTTATAAAAATTTTATATGAATTACTTTTTATGGTTTAGAGACTCTTCAAATTCTTAGTTAAAGACCAAATTGAATAAATTTAATGATAATACAACTCTCCCACTTAGTTTTTCATTAAAAAAAAAAAAAAAGGTTACTAGAAGTTGAAGGTCACCTTTCCACTACACCCCACCTCAAATCCGAATTTTCTCTCAAAAAAATATATTTCATGTCAATTTAAGTAAGGGAATAACAAGGGTGAGAAGAAGAAAGGGTTTCTACACATTTTGTTTTTTGATATCCAAGAAAATTCAAGGTAGGTAGAGATGCATGTGTTACTTCACTTCAAATTATGATTTTCGATAAATGTTTGAATGAAATGGCACCTCCGGTTACGGTGCTCTGGCACTACAATAGTTTGAATGATCATTCTTCTGCTCTACATGTTATGATAATGTTATAATAATTGGATTTTGTCGGAAATCCATCTAGTGCGATGGTATGAATCTATAGTTCGAAATTTTTAATTTGATAACGAAATGCAGCAATGATATCTATTGAGTTTCAAACTCATGAGTTAATTCCCTTCCTTCAACTTGAATGGATTTTTCTTGGAGCGTGGATGATGGTAAAGGATGATGCGACATGTCATGGAGAAGCTGGTGATTTAATATCTTTAGCTGATTATGAAATGTTTACGTTTTCTTTAAAGTTGATTTCTATGGATATTGTGTGTGGATCTATTCTACGAACATTCTTTACAAATAAATTTATTTTTGAACATAGACATGTGTCATAGGAATAAATTTACAAACCACCGTTTACAAAAAAAGTATGTTAGTGATTTAAAGTTTTGCTGTCTCTTAAAAAAAAAATTTAGATTCTGCCTCATTTTTAAAAATTCATAACTCCTTCGTTACTTAATATTTTTATACAAAACAAGTGGTATTGGATAGGGTCATAAGTTATCTATTGAATGAATTTGGAATTATGTCAATCCGATATCAGTAGAATTTTATATGTTCCATAAAGTAAACTGCATGGGGTAGAGTCGTCGTATTCCCAGCTTCTGCCTTGACTTCAAAATCTCCTAACTCGACCATTACTTGGAATTTATGGATGAAACCAATTGAGTTTGATAGTCTCATGGATTAGCTACTGAATAAATTTGAAATCATGTGGTTTTGATAACCGTGGAATTTTACATGTCATTTTAAGTGAAGTGCACTGGTTTACCTTTCAATCGGGTCACTCTGGGGTTTGAGAAATATTTTAATACCTCGTATGATGTCGATGGAAGCTATTTTTTGAATATATCATATTATAAAGAGTTTACTACTTCACAAAAAAAAATTTGATGAAGTTTCGAGGTCGATAGCTATACAAATAAATTTATAGACACTTACCCTACAGGATAGAAAAAGAAAACACCTTTGTTTAGTTAGTGTTAGTGGGAATTTGGGAAATATTTTAACGCCTTATATGTCACCGACGGAAGCCAAATTTTGGATATGTTATATTATAAGATGTTTCCTACTTATCCTTAAAATTTTATGAAATTTTGACTTCGATAACTATGCAAATGAGTTTATTTTATAATTTTATAGTAATCTGCATTTTAGGAAAGATATAGTTCTTAAGGAAATTAATTTTAAAACTAAATGTTTATGTTTCCGCTAAAGGAGTAGTTAATTAAATTATTATTTTAAATAATTTCTAAGTCCAATGTTAAGGTACAATGATTTGAGTGATGTTTCCGTCCATGCGGGTCGGGGCGTTACAATTCTCATATCTTTCATCGATTGTTACCTACAAATTATATATATATTAGGATTAAGCCATATTTCATCCAATTTGTCAATAAATAATCAGTTTTAATGGCCTAAATAAGTGTATAAATACACTTGTCAAATACTCCCAAACTTGAACATTTTGTTGCCCTCAAACAATCTATAGTCCAACCTAATTAAACTTTGGTTAGATGGAATCCTATTAGTCTCAGGATTGAATAATTTTATCATTACTCTGAATAGTGTCCAAATTACACAATTGAAATTAATTTCCAATTATTCAATGTGAAACTTAAAGTGTGTATACGTGTGTGTGAATATTCATGTAGACATCACAAGCTCATATTTCATCTCCTCTTTTGTAAGATACAAATCCCCAAACTTATTCTTTTCATTCACTTTTCCCGAGGTATGCACTAAAGTTGACTTTTAGCTGATTCTTATCCTCACCCTCTCTCATTCGGATAGATTTTAGCTAGTATAGGTTAACATCTCAACGAATAAGGATTCTCTTATATTTTTTATCACTTCGGCCTCCAAGACTCAATTAAGCTAATAACCCGTTGTCAAAGGTATAACTCTCTAAAACAAGTGTTCGAAGCTTAATCTTGGCACTTGGTGTGTCTTCTATTTCATACACCTGCTTATTCTGCTTCTTTAACCACAAAATTTTCTACATTTTCTTTCCTTTTTTATATATTCTTCTCTCCATTAAGCAACTAAGTGATCCCTGTAGCGATCTTTCAGTCAATGGCTCCCAAGTTAGATGACCATAGGGCACCAAGTTTTAAAGACCCTTACAGGCTTAATTGCTCGAGTAAAAAAAGCTCCGAAGAGAAGTTCTTTTTACTTCTTTTAATCATCAAGATTAGTGCAATGCCCCTTATTAAACACCTATTCTTGAAAATGACCCCCTAACTTGAGATTTTTGCCTCATTTCATGTTATTGGCTCTAGATAATCCACACAATAATTTCACACCCCGAATCCGTACTTGTCTTAATGTTCCCCTACACTAGTTCAATCATCTACAAATTCTTCTAAAAGAAGTTTTATGACCATATGTATTCTTATTGTTTCCGGTTTGTATCAACTATGTCCAACTTTCTCCTGATATGAACCAAGTCATTAACTCATAATGCAAAACATGAATATAGTGCTCAATAAAGATCAAGCTTCACATAAAACAAGTGTCAATCAACTTAACATATAATTTTCCACAGTTCTTAGTTAATTGCACAGTTCCAATGTATGCGTCATTGCCAACAAGGCCATCCAACCCACATAAACACACAAAAATTGAAAACAAATTTTTTTTCCACACGCCAATCATGTAAAAATCAGTAAACTACATACAAATGATGAAGATAAAAGATAAAACCAGCCCAAACTTAACACGTGCATTACCCTCAATGTACCAAAATAGGGGAACTAAATGGAAAAGTAAGGGCGAGAAAGGAACCGAGAACTCTCTTGACACTCGAACGATGACAGTGGAGGTAAATGGGCAAGAATCTCTTTCATCAAAGCAGACTGTTGGCCCATCTCAGCTTGCATGCCAAAACTATGCGGTATGTCTGATCAGCCCGGAACTACATGCCATCATCCTAGTATAATAGTCCAATATCCCAATTAGCCTATCAGTACATCTGCTTAAATTAGAGACATCTTCCTGAGTCCTACTAGTGCTGGCTTGTACAATCTCAATGTTAGTTTACGTATCCTATACCCATAAATCCAAGGTCATAAAGGCTTCCTACAACTTTTGAACATCCTGACTAAGCCCAGTCGTCATCGCAAAAATCTGACGCAGTACAGGTGTGTCCATTGGTGGCTAATGTTGTGGGACGGGATGAATGTCATCGTCACCTCCATGGCACTCATCATCCTCATCACCCTATCATCTTGGTCTAGATAGATCGACTTTTCTCCAAAGATTTTGGGCAAAGTGAATGTTGATTGGGAGAGGAAGATGCATTGTCTGCTTAACTGCTAGTAGACGTACCCCATAAGCACTGCATATCTTACATATAAGGCTAAAAAATAAGAGTGTATGTCGTGTGCCCTCTTTAGCAGTGTTGGCATAGAACAAATTATAAATGTGAGTGGCTAAATCGAGTTTGAGCCTTGAGTCAAATGATGGAGTAATGCAGCTTTTGTGTGATCGAACTTGTACCTATGCTTGGAGGGGTCTACATTGTGGCATACAAACATCATCAGAACCATAAGGGACTCAGTCAAATTAATGTATAAGCAATCAGGTCCATAGAGTGGCCAGGCACATGCTCTCCCATACAATAGCTATGCTAACTTTGGCCAATTTTGCTCTAGTGGTATCGAGGTGAATCCATATCTATTTAACTAAAAATACTCATCAATGACCTCGGGTATGAGCGTAAACCATTTATCCCACACCCAAGTTTGGTGCACGTGATCGGTCCCATGCTCATCGATGGAGAAGTTGAAGTTTGTGTTGAATTCTTGAACAAGTATAGGATAAATAGCAAATGGTATAGCTATCACCTTTTCCCAACCTACATGGTGAATTAATGTCTCCATCTTAAGCCTCAAAAAATCCACCAATATCACTTGACGCTCAGGCAAATACTCCATTTTGTGACTATCTGCTCAAATCGGAGTTTATGTTCTAGGCTAAAGAACCTTTGCAAGCCACCTTCATCAACACAAGAGCATGCCGGGGTGGAGGAAGAAGAAGCCTTGCCTTTCCCTTTTGAAGTGGAGGGAGTGTCGCATGCAGAATCATTAAATAATCAACATGCGATAGATGAACAAGATAAGAGTTATCAAGAAAATGCTAGAAGTACAAAATTAAGGAGCAAAATTTGGATGCTATGTGCGGGGAAGGCACATAGGTGATGCAGGAGCATAGGCACAATTTGTAGTTTCTCCTCAACTGTATGTTAGACATGAAAATTGACGCTAGTAATTACATGGAACTATTAATGTATGTATAGTCCAAGTGTTGTGTGAAAATCAAGCCAAAATGTGGACTGGTATGCCGTTGAAACAATTAATCAAACACCTTATAGGCCATGTGTTGACAAGAATGTATATTATCTCATGAAAGTGATGAATCTACCAATGTTTCAACATATTTAACAAACACCATCATTTACATAAGCCCAGCTTCCAAAATAATCCATAAACCCCAAAAATTGCAAGAAAAATAGAGAAAGTTATGAATGTGAGATTTTTTTCAAAGTGAAGCTTGTTACCTTTGATGTTTTGACAATTAAGGAATTACATCGGAAGATCTTGATGTGAACGGTGTTCTAGGATGCCAACTTTCTTGATGCCCATATGAAGAGGGGAAGAGTGGGGGTGGGGATGGGGACAAGGAGCCAGTTTTGTAGAAAATATGTGCATATGCGTGTTTGGGTGAGGAAAAAAAACTATGAGGATTGTGTACGTGGGTGATTAGAATTCCTCACTAGGCTGGGCTGTGCATACGTAGGTCATGGGCCATTCGTACGCATCATCTAAGCAGATTGGCAAACTGAGGCCAATCTACTAACTATGTGTAAGCACGACCTGTAGGCTTGTGCTTACGTATGGTTAAGCCATTTTTTAAAGATCAAATCTAGCTTTTGCACACACCCCAAACTGTATTCTAGCACATAACATATGTTACAAACATGCAAAAAGAATGTGACACATGTTGAAATTTAACGCCAATCCCGAAAGGTTCATTTTGGTTTAAAATTAACTTAAGCACTCATATTTCAATCCCAACCTAATATTTTTACCATTATGATTGAGATATGTACGGGTGATGTAGGACCAACAAATTTTATACAAATCAAGCTTGTGTCCTAAAATCACACTTTTGAACTTCTTATGTCCTTAACACCTCATTTTTAACTAGATGGTGTGACCTCCCCTCAGTGCAAGCAAGTGAGGTTTGAACTTCCCCAAGCTTATGTAAAACAAATATGAACTTCTGTAACTTGTGCATTGACTCTAACTACCTAGGTAATGAATCGATGACATCTAATCTATTTCAACACAACAAAGCAACAAAAATCCTAATCTAATGCATCAAAGTTTGAATAAATAGAAGGAAAAAGAATTGGGTTGCCTCACAATAAGCTCTTGTTTATAGTCTAAAGCTTGATTTTGTTGCTCAGGCTACTCTGCATTGTTAAGAGGCACGGTTGTCTTCTCAATGGAGCAGTCACCTTTCCATTAATCTTTCAACCATTGTCCATTTACTTTAAACCTCATTTGTTGATCCTAAGATACCACCTCCATAGCATCGTATGGAAACACATCCACCATTGTGAAAAGACCTGACCACCTAGACTTTAGCTTTCCCAAAAAGAGCTTGAGGCATGAATCAAACATCAATACTTGCTAAACAACCTCAAACTTCTTCTCTCTCATATGCGTCATGCCATCTCTTAGTCTTTTCCTTGTAAATCTTTGTATTCTAATATAAATCCAAATGAAACTCATCTAGCTGGTGAAGTTGAAGAACCCTTTTCTCTCTTACTGCCCTCATATTTAAATTAAGCAAGTATGTTTCCCAAAATGCCTTACGCTCTAATTCAACTGGCAAATGACAAGCCTTTCCAAGCACCAGTCGATATAGAGACATGCCAATTGGTCCTTTAAATGCTGTTCTCTACGGTTAAAGTGCGTCGTCTAATTTTTTAGCTCAATCTTTACGTGAAGCATTGACCGAGCTTTGAGAATTTTCTTTTACTCCCCGTTGGAGATCTCCACCTGTCTGCTAGTTTGAGGATGATATGGAGTCGGGACATGGTGTTTCACTCTATATTTGGCCAATAGTGATGCAAATAGACGGTTACAAAAGTGCTTCCCACCATTACTAATAATTGCCCTTGGGATGCCATACCTCTTGAAAATGTTCTTCTTCAGAAATTGAGTCACCACTCGATCGTCATTGGTTGGAAAAGTAACTACCTCAACCCATTTAAACATGTAATCTACTATTAACAATATGTATTGTTTACCATAGGACGAATGGAATGGCCCCATGAAGTTAATGCCCCACATATCGAATATTTTAACCTCCAAAATGCTGTTCAAAGGCATCTTGTTCCTCTTTGAGATGTTTCCAATCCGCTGGCACTTGTCACAAATTTTCACTATATATTGTGCATCCTTAAACAGCGTAAGCCAATAAAAACCTGTTTGTAGTACCTTTGCTGCTATTTTGGTTGCTTTGAAGTGACCCCCATATGGTGTAGAGTGACATGATTCTAATACTTGATGCTACTCTACTTCTGGCACACAATGACGTATGATTTGATCTGGACCCTTTCTACAGAGAATTGGATCATCTCAAAAGTAGTATTTTAAGTCATTGAAGAATTTATTCTTCTGATGACTCGAGTAGTCCGATCAGATGATGAAGTGGGCCAAATAATTGACATAATCAGCGTACCATGGAATAGTGATAATCTGAAAAAGAATTTCTTCTAAAAAAACTTCATTGATCTCCTTTATAGGATTTGACTCATGGGATTCAAGGCAAGCTACTTGATTTGCAACAACGTTCTCGTTCTTTTTTTTTTTTAATATTAGATCTCCAAATCAAATCCTTGCAATAGGAGTATCCATCATATGAGTCTCGACTTTGCATCCTTCTTGCTTATTACATATTTCAATGCTAAATTATCTGTATAGACAATCACTTTTGACCTAATCAAATATGATCTGAATTTGTCAACAACAAACACCACTACCAAAAGCTCTTTCTCTGTAGTCACATAATTCTTTTGAGTCTCATCCAAAGTCTTACTAGCAGAGTAAATAACATCGAAATTTTTCTCCTTACGTTGACCTAACACTATCCTCACTGCATGATCACTGGTATCATACATAAGCTCAAACAAATATCCCAGTCCAGAGAAGCCAACACTTGAGTAGAAAACAATTTTTCCTTTTAAGGTATTAAAAGTAGTCAGACACTTCTTAGAAAAGTGAGATGGAGTCCCTTTTTCAATATATTGCATAATGGATTCGAGATTTTGGAAAAGTCTTTGATGAAGCAATGGTGGAACCAGTGTGACCTAAGAAACTTCTGACTCCCTTCACTATTACTGACGATAGTAGTTTTTCAATAACTTGTATCTTAGATTTTTCCACCTCAATATCCAGTGCTAATATTAGATACCCTAATAGGATTCCTTTCTAAATCATGAATTGACATTTTTCCCAATCTAATACAAATTTTGTGTCTTCACACCGCTGCAGCAATTTTCCCAAATGTTTAAGGCTCTCCTTAAATGACTTTTCAAATACTAAGAAATCATCCATAAACACTTTAATGATGTTTCCCACCATGCCTAAGAAAATAGACTTTATACAATGCTGAGAGGTTGATGGAGTGTTGCAAAAGCCCAAGAACATCATCCTATAAGTAAAAGTACCATAAGGGCATGTAAATGTCATCTTCTCTTGATCATCTGGCATTATAGGTATATGATTATCCAAAAAATAGTAATAAGCATGTTCAGTGAGTCTCTTTAGCATTTGATCAATAAAAGAAAGGAAAAAATGATCCTTCGTCGTGGCATTGTTAAGTTTGTGATAATCAAAGCAAACTCTCCAACTCGTGATTGTGCATGCATGAATGAGTTCATGTTATCATTTAGAACCACTGTGATTCCTCTTTTTTTCGACATGACCTATACTGGACTGATCCAATGGCTGTCTAATATAGGATAGATGATCCTCACATTTTGCAGCTTTAACACCTCTTTTCTTACTACTTCTTGCATAGTTGGATATAATCTGTGTTGATGCTCAACTGAAGCCTTGAAATCGTCCTTCATTAGTATCTTCTGCATATAAAGATAACAGCTGGTCCCTTTTATATCCAATATAGTCCATCCAATTTCTGTTTAGTACTCCCGAAGTACCCTCAAAAACTGATCCTCCTTTGATTCTATAAGAGTATTTGCGATAATTACTGGAAGTGAATTGTTTTCTCCCAAGTAAGCATAGAGAAGATGAGTGGGCAATTGTTTGAGCTCAAGAATTAGAGCTTCCTGTATAGGTGGTAAAGGTTTTGTTGGTTCTTTATCGAGCTCCAAACGTGGTTGCTTAAATAGTGGTGGTATGGCTGCCAGATAACATGCACATTCTGTTGCTTCTTGTTTTTCTGATGGTAGATCTTAAGAATGCACTAAACAAGCCTCAAGCGAATCTTGAGGATGATCAAGTTTAAATGTCTCTACACAACTTCTCTAATTATAACAATCTACATATAAGAATCTAGTTCGTTCTGGAATCTGAAAGTTCTAAACACATTGATCGTTAGTTTCTCCTCATCTAACCTCAGTATCAACTGAACCTTTTACACATCTATCAGAGCCCTTTCCATAGCCAAAAATGGGTGACCCAATATGAGAAGGATGTCACTATCTTCTTCTATATCCAGGATAATGAAGTCCACTGGAAAGATAAAACTTATTGACCTTGACCAAAATATTTTCACAAATACATCGAGGGTGGTTGATCGACCTATTAGCCACCTGTAGTGAAACAATAGTCACTTTTGCTTTTCCTAAACCTAGTTTCCTGAAAAGAGATAAAGGCAATAAATTAAAGCTGGCTTTTAAATCACACAATGCTTTATCTATATATAAATTACTAATGTTACAAGGAATAGTAAAACTCTCTTGATCTTTTAACTTTAGTGGTAATTTATGTTGGAAAATTGCTCTGCACTCCTTAATAATCATGACCATTTCATTGTCCTACTATTTACTCTTGTTTGATAGGAAGTATTTTATAAACTTGGCGTAGTTGGGCATCTGAGCTAAAGCTTCAGCGAATGGTATGTTTATGTGCAGCTTTTTAAATACATTCAAAAATTTCTGAAATTGCTTATCCAGCTTATGTTTTTGCAATCTCTGTGGGAATGGGATCAGAGGCACATATACTTTGACAGGAGGATTTGCTTTCATCCGTGGACTATCTAATGACTCAACTTGATTCTCCTCAGTAGCCTTATCTGACTTATCCACTTGCTCCTTAACGTGGTACGTACCCTTTCTATGATAGTTGCTGGTCATTTTATATGTATTTCTGGTAACGGGACTCCACTTCGTATAGTGATGGCTTTGACATGATCCTTAGGATTTGTTTTGGTATTGCTAGGTAACGTTCCTTAAGCTCTACTTGATAGTGTGGCTGTAATGTGTCCCACCTGTTGTTCCAAGTTCTTGTTTGAGGCCTGTTGATTCTGAAAGTTTGTCTCAGTCTTAGTAATATACTAAGCCAGCAAATCTTCCAGCGATGGTTTTCTCTCTTGACGTTGTTCTTGCTATTGGAACCCTGGTGGTTTATTCTGATTGTTTCATCCCTATCATTGACATCAAGTTTCATAATTGATCCTCCACTGAAGTATCTATTATATTCCTAAACTCTCGTTGTAGACCATAGTAGAAAAGATTTTGTTAAGCTTGTTTAGGAATGTTAAGGCTAGAGTATTTCTTGAAAAAATTCTTGAACCTCTCCAATGCCTCAAGATAGCTCTCTAGATCTTTTTGTTTGAAAGTGTGGACTTCATTCCTAATTTGGTGTACTTGATAGAGTGGGAAGAATTTCATGGTGAATTTCTGAACCACATCATTCAATGATTGGATGGTCCTTGGAGGTAAACAGAGAAACCATTCTCTAGCGACGTCCTTCAAGGTATGAGGAAATAACCACATTCGAAATGCATCTGCAGATATCCCTTCATGACTGATCACTTTGCATAACATGAGAAATGCTGAAATATGTTCACGTGGATTCTCTGTGGCTTTCCAAAAACCTGATGTCTAGGTGATTTTGAAACAGATTGATGAGATTTGGTCTAAGGTGGAAGTTAGGTTGTCTAAAGGGAGGATATACCAGGACAAGTTACACTGGTGCTGGAATTGGAATGACATAATTCCCAGCTAAAATAGGAGCTTTGTTCTGGATAGCTTTTGGTTGATTTTGCTGAGGTATTTGCTCATTAAGTTGAACCTAATTCTGTGGTTGATTTTGATTATCAGGCATTCTCCTTATTTGGCGCTGCACTCTTCTGTGATTTCTGATTGTTCTTTTGATTTTGTGATCAAATGGAAAGAGATCTAGCTCATCAGGATTTTACATATACCAAATTCACCTGAAAAGAGTCAAGACACAATAGAATTAAGCAGTGTAATAGTATCCTCGAAACAACAGAAATAAAAATGAAATGAATCTAAAATATCCAATAACTAAAATTTAACATCTTTATTCTCCGACAATGGCGTCAAAAACTAGTTCATGAAAATCCCACAAACATACGGGTACATTGTACAAGTAATAATCATGATAAAAAGTTATCGTCCCACAGGGAGTAAGGTCTAATTCTAATATATTTGATATAATTAAATTCATTTTAGTAACCAAAAGTTGATTTGTGAATAGCTAATTGAGTTTTGTAATTAAAACTTGTAAAATTAATGAAAGTTTGGGTTAAAAATTAATTGAGTGAACGTATTGGATTTCTGACACCATTGATCAACTCTTAGTTCTAATTCTCAACTAGTGATAATTATCTCAAGTTTGCAATTGTGACGATCGATAATTCTACTTATATTTATTATTCTTTCTCAAGATATAAAAAACCTATGATTACCACGAGACGATCCTATTCCTAGTCCAAATTCATATGGCAAATACATATTGACATATAAGATTATCATACATGATCGCATATTCCACAAATATTATTCCTAACATTTATTGTCCGCATGTTTCAAAAATAGTATTCTATCTACTGTGAGTTTTTCAACACTATGAATAAGTAACTTAATGTTCTAATGGTGCGTAAACATTAAAACAATATAAATATGCATATTAATGGAATCACAATGCAATAATTAAGATATAAACATGAGGTTTTGAATTAAAAACTAAAAATCAAATAGTTTTGTCATCCATCCAATACAAAGAAATTTAGTCTAGCATATTAATGTAAGAAATACATCGAAAATAAAAGAAAGTTGTCAACCAAATCATTAAAATACGAAAAGAATCTAGAATCCTTCAATTTATGCCTTCAAATCTGGATTCAAGCGATGAAATCTTAGTTCTTCAATGTATTTCTCTCTGTTTCTCCTCAAAGTCGGCTTGCAATCTGATAACAATTAGGTATCTCATATTTTTGGCTAGCTCTTAGTATAAATAGGGTGGAAAGATTACGCACTAAAAGTTTCCAAAACAAAATAAGGAAATAGAATTTTATTTGCTGGTGTTGAACCATGCGTACGCGCGGCCCAATTAGTGTGTACGTATAGTTCATTTGAGTTAGCCTCTGAAGTGAAATTTTCCAAACTTGTTACGCAAGGCTTACTGGCCCATGCGTACACATGGTTCAATTTTTAGGGACTCCCTGAACCTTCTCAATCGTGTGTTTTGATATTTTTCCAAAATTTCTCATCCTGTTAACTTTTCTTTAATTCCAATTGACCTTTGGTGTTCTCAAATCATTGTCCTATAATCAGATACAATTTTTGAATTATTGCATTTTAGTCCCCAAACTTTGTACTTGATGCAATTGAGTCCTTTTCCCACTTATTTTCTTTATTATTGCATCTTTCATCAATTGTTACTTACAAACAATATATACATAGGATTAAGCCATATTTAATCTAATTTGGCAACAAATAGTCAATTTTAATGGCCTATATAATTGTATAAAATACACTTATCATTCCTTTATACGGGACTTTTCCATGAAGATTATGTGATCCATGTCTCCCATCTTATCAGGTTACGGGTTACTGAGGGATTTTTAAGGAGAGTCACACCTAAAGGTTTAGAAGTAGTTGCAAAGGAGTATTTGGAAAAACTTATTATAAAGCTAAATAGTTTGATAGAAATCTAATTATGGTTTGTCAATGAGTTTACACTTGTGAAATCAGAGCCCGTAGTATTGACGTAGCGGAAGTTATAGGGAAGATGAACAAATCTCACAAAGAAGAAAACTCACGAAAAGTTTTATTTCATTCAAATAAATCTGTTGCCTCAAGAGGCTTACAACGTATTTATAGCAAAAACCTAAAAAATTCGAAAATTAAATAATAATAAAAAAAGATTTTTTTCCAAAAATTGAAAAAATCAAGATAATGACAGAAATTGATAGTCATAATCTTTAGGATTACTCTCCAAGAAACGGAATGTTAATCCGAATTTCTTTGATTGAGATATACTCAAAATAAGAATTACCATAAAAGGAAAAAAGGCCTAAACGAAGAAATTTGCCCAAAATTGGTCCTACATCAAAGGCATAGCCTTTGAGTTTAACTTTTCAGCCAATTTCCAACTGAATTAGACTACAAATTCGTAAAAAATGGACAACTCCGAATTTCCTCCAAATTATTTTTTCTTGCGCCGGTCCCACTTTGCCATGAAGTCCAATTCCTTTTGCACCACATCATTTCCTCCCAGATGAGAAAAATTCGCCCTCGAATCTGGCGGAGGAATAACGTCATAATCAGAATTATCACTATGAAATGGCACCAGATGCTTGACATTAAAAACGTCGGATGTACGAATATGACTGGGCAGCTTTAAACGATATGCATTCGGATTAATCTTCTCAATTATCTCCAGTGGACCAATTTTTCTTCCAGCAAGCTTGGTATATTCATGAGCAGGAATACGGTCCTTTGTCAGCATCGCCCAAACAAAGTCACGAACCTCAAACTTAACATGGTGACATTTAAAATCCACATCATGTTTGTACTTAGTAATAGTCGTCTGCAAATGATCAAAAGTCTACGAATGAACCTGTTGCAACTATTGAATGAAATCCTCTGCTTTACCATGCATTTTAACAGCTATAGAAGCTAGAACCAGATCAAGAAGACTACGAGGAACAAGACCATACACCACCTGAAAAGGACTAAAGCCTGTACTTCGGTTAACTACATGATTGTGAGCAAACTAGGCTTGACATAATTTTTGATCCCAAGGCTTGACATGATCACCAACCAAACAACGCAACAAATCACCCAAGGAACGGTTCACAACCTCCATCTGACCATCTGTCTAAGGATGATATGCACTGCTGAAATCCAACCGTGTATTGACCAAATGCCATAAGCTGCGCCAAAAGTGACTAAGGAAGCGAGTATCCCGATCAGATACAATAGAGACAGGAAGACCATGTAGACGATAGACCTCACAAAAATACAGTAGTGCCACATTGACAGCATCCGTAGTCTTCTTGCAAGGGATGAAATGGACCATCTTGGAAAAATGATCAACCATTACAAAAATAGAATCACATCCACGCTGAGTCCTGGGAAGTCCCAAGACGAAATCCATACTGATGTCTGTCCAAGGTTGGGTCGACCACTACAAAAATGATCAACCACTACAAAAATAGAATCACCCCACACTGAGTCCTAGGAAGTCCCAAGATGAAATCCATACTGATGTCTGTCCAAGGTTGGGTTGAAATAGGCAGGGGCATATACAAACCAGCATTCGTCACCTTCCCTTTAGCAAGATGACATGTTCGACAACGCTCTACGAACTTACCAACATCTTTGCGCAATGAAGGCCAAAAATAAGAAGCCATAACAAGCTGTAATGTTCGATCACGACCCACGTGGTCCTTATTATGCAACTCTTGAATTATCTTAAGCCGTAAATTGCCATCAGGAATACATAACTGATTTCCCCGAAAAAGAAATCCATCGACCCAGACAAAGTTCGACTGCACACCCTCCTGTAACTTTCGAATAATCTGTGAAAAGTATGGATCAGTAGCATATAAATCACAAATAGAGTCAAAATCTAGGACCTCCACGCGTAATTCTATCAAAAGAGTTTGTCACCTACTCAATACATCTGCTACCTTGTTAGAGGCACCTGCTTTGTGCTTAATTACAAAAGTAAACTGCTGCAAATAGGCAACCCAAGAAGCATGCCTGTGACACCTTATCTTGAGTACCAAGATGTTTAAGGGCATCATGGTCAGCATACAGAATGAATTCCTTCTGGAACAAGTAATGATGCTAATGTCGAACCGCCTGAACTATTGCATAAAAATCCACATCATAAGTACTATATCGAGACTTAGGGCTAGAGAGTTTCTCACTAAAATACGCAATAGGATGATTGTTCTGGCTCAGCACACTACCAATTCCCACCTTCGAAGCATCACAATGTAGCTCAAATGGCTGAGTAAAATTCGGTAACACCAAAATTGGGGCAGTTGTCAATTTTCGCTTAATCAACTGAAGGGATACCTTTACCTCAGGAGTCCACTAAAACTTACCATTTTTCATACAATCTGTAATCCATGCCATGATACTACTGAAATGTGGTATGAACCTGCGGTAAAAGGAAGCAAGGCCATGAAAACTTCGCACTTCTGTAATGGTCTTAAGCTGTGGCCATTGACTGATTGACTCTACTTTGGATGTATCAACTGCCAACCCCTCCTTCGACACCACATAACCCAGGAATACAACACGATCAGTTAGAAAAGTACACTTCTTCACTGCAGCATAAAACTCATCCCTATGAAGGACTGAAAGAACTTCTCGAAGGTACTGGACGTGATCATCATTGTTAGCACTATGAATCAGAATATCATCAAAGTAAACTACAATGAATCTTTCGATAAATGGATGAAGAGCTTGATTCATAACTAGCATAAAAGTAATAGGTGCATTGGAAAGATCGAATGGCATGACTAACCACTCGTACAACCCTTCTCTTGTCTTAAAGGAAATCTTCCACTCATCCCTAGGTCTGATACGAATCTGATGGCACCCACTCTTCAAATCGAGCTTACTGAACATACAAGCACTGGTAAGCTGATCTAGTAAATCATCCAAGCGAGAAATAGGAAAATGATAACTGACCGTAATCTTATTAATCGCCCTACTGTCCATGCACATACGCCACATGCCATCCTTTTTTGGCGTAAGGAGAGTAGGAACAACACAAGGACTAGACTTTCTCTGATGTGCTCCTTCGTCAAAAGCTCCTCTACTTGTCTACACAACTCCTCATGTTTAGTAGGACTCATCCTGTAATGCGCCCGGTTAGGTAGGGTAGCATCAAGTACTAATCAATTTGATGCTGAATATCCCTCAGTGGTGGCAGTCCCTCTGGAAGCTCGTTTGGGAAAACCTCCTGAAACTCTTATAACAGTGGACGAATTATGTGGGGAACCTCTTGTTCAGTATCGACTGACCTGCCTACTAACACATACACTACACAAGATTCTGCCATCTTCGTCTCAAATTTTGCTCTAGTTAACAAGTTGGTACTGTCTCCAACTACTTTTACTGGGCTCTTGTCAGGTAGTAACACAATTTTCTTTCCCCCAAATAGAAAATTGTACGTGTTAGTGTACCCGTCATGTAGCGAGGGTCGGTCAAACTGCCAAGGCCTTCCTAATAACAAATGGCATGCATCCATCTCTACCACATCACACAAAACTTGATCTTTGTAGGTAGGCCCAATGGAAAAGCTAACTAGAGCACGCTGGGATACCTCAACATCACTACCCCTCTTCAACCAAGCCAACTTATACAGTTTGGGATGTTTCTCAGTCTGCAGACCCAGCTTCTTAACGACCTCCTCAGCAACCACATTCTCGCAACTCCCAGAGTCAATAACAAACTTGCATATTTATCCCCCAACTGTACAAGTGGACTGGAAGATGTTATGACGCAACCAGTCGCTCTTGTTGTCCAGGGGAGTTAAAAAACTCCACCTCACTACTAATGCTTGCCCCACGTCACCAACAACTCTCTCCTCGTCTTCTACTACTTCCTCATCATCTCCATTATCAAAAACAGGTGCCCCTTCATAATCTCCATACCCATCATCAACAAAGAGCCCTCTACGCGAATTTTTTGGACACTCAGATTGTCTATGACCCACACCTCCGTAAGTGAAGCAACGGATACTGCCCCTAGGACACGCTGACGGTTGCATAGGATTTGCCTTAGAAGAAGCAGCCTGGCTAGGATTACCAGGACGTGTTGCCTATTGCAGTGGGTTACTGGAAGAACTCCCTACGGTGAAAGTCCCCGTATTCCATCTGGACTACTGTTTCTTTATCTGTATCGCCCTTTAATGTGCTTCAAAAACTGTCACAGGATCAAACATGTTCAGTGTGTCCTATATTTGGGAAATGAAGACCACCTATATATCGCGACACCAATTGTTCCTCCGTTTCCATCACTTCATTCCTAGTAATCAACATGTAAAATTCCGTTGTATAGTCATCAACCACCTTTATGCCTCGATACAAATTCTGCAATCTCTGATACATGGTCCGAACATAGTTATAGGGCAGAAATTGCTTCTTCACGTGCTTCTTTAGTTTATCCCAAGATGCAATCTTAACCTTCCCTAATCAGGATCTTGTCACTTTTGTCTACTGCCACCACGCCGCTGCTCATCCACAAAATCTCGTCGCAACGAGAGGCACACATTTTCCAGCAGGAACCTCCATAAATTCTAGAACCTCTTCCGCTGCAGTCACCTAATCCACGAATTCTTCTGGACTTAATCCACCATGGAACTCAAGAATATCAAACTTAAATCCTGATTCCCAGAGCCTATTCTCCTCCAGGGCACCTTCTCTCTATTGGATTGGCAGATCTATTGGATGATCAAGAGGTGCAAACAGATTTTCATCCTCGAAATCCTCAAGTGGTTGGGCCACAGGCACATGTTGCTATGGCGCGAGTGCAGCGATTTGCTGGGTCAACAACTCCACTTTTTGACGCAGCTGTGCGATTTCATCACTTCTATTCACCTCCTCTACTGGGGCTTCATGGGCTACTAGATGTCTCCTTGGCGGCATGGTGAAGGAACAAACCTAGCTTTGATATCAACTGACTTAGCGAAAGTTATAAGGAAGATGAACAAATCTCACAAAGAAGAAAACTCACGAAAAGTTTTATTTCATTCAAATCAATCTACGGCCTCAAGAGGCTTACAACGTATTTATAGCAAAAACCTAGAAAATTCGAAAATTAAATAATAATAATAAAAAAGATTTTTTTCCAAAAATGGAAAAAATCAAGATAATAACGAAAATTGATAGTCCTAATCTTCAGGATTACTCTCCAACAAATGGAATGTAAGTCCGAATTTATTTGATTGAGATATACTCAAAATAAGAATTACCAAAAAAGGAAAAAAGGCCTAAACGAGGGCCTAAATGAAGGAATTTGCCCAAAATTGGTCTACTAGAGATAATTGAGAAGACCAAATTAGACTACAAATTCGTAAAAAATGGACAACTCCAAATTTCCTCCAAATTATTTTTTCTTGCGCCGGTCCCACTTTGCCATGAAGTCCAATTCCTTTTGCATCACATCAAGTATGCATGACATCATGAGAGAATTGTGCATGACAAAAGTTCAGGAGGAAAAGTTCCTTTACATCACCTATTAAAAGGTTAAGATTCCTTCGGAAGTCATGAAAATTTACCGTCACCTAAGTATTCATAGAAAAATGCGGTATGACATTGCTAACATATATGGCTTAACTTTTTGTTCACTTTTATACTTCACCGAGAGACTATTGCCAAATTCTTTATTTTCAATTGCTCAGGGCTTGGAAGCAGGCAATATATATTTCTCAGAGTTTCCAATAATTTAAGGTATATTGCTTTGTCCTACAATGGGAAATTCATGATTCCTGCCTTAATATCTAATCTTTGCAATCTTTAGACTTTGATTGTTTTTCGAACTATTGTTCTTACGCTGGGAACTCCTGAAGATGCCACAGTGATGGCATTTTTTGTTTGATGAAGGTGCTTGCTTCGCTCTCATGGTCCATAAAATGCGAACCTACAAAGATTCTCTAGTATAATAGATTTCAAATCCATTCAGAAGGCCCTTCAAATAATTTCGAACCTTAAGACATTGGGAATTTCTTACCATTGTGATAGGCGAACTTTGTCATTCTATTGTCTTGAGAATTTAGTCTATCTGCATCAACTTGAAAGTTTTAGTACAATGTCATTTCCGGTGATCGAACAAATGTTCATCTGCCTTAGAACCTTGCTATCCCACTAAATCTAAAGAAGTTAATTTTGAGTGGTCGTAGAACTTCTTGGAATAATATGTTGCTTCTTGGTTCTCTTTCCAATCTTGAAGTTCACAAACTAAAAAAGGTTGACTTCAAAAGCACTACAAGGAAAACAAAAGAAGGGAAATTTTCTAAATTAAAATTCCTGATTGTTGAAATCAAATTTTTGGAATTCTGGGAAGCTGAGGGAGCATATTTCCCAAACCTTCAGTGCCTAAACCAAAACTTAAATTGCATCACTTCTTGAGTTGGAAAAATTCCAACTCTTCAGCAAATCATCTTGTATGAATGTCCGTCATCTGTTTTTTGACTTCAGCAAACTCAATAACTATTTAAGTGGAAATAAAGCTTTCAGTGGCATCTCCTATCGACAAGTAAAAGTTTCCCTTGTGCAGAAAGTATCTGTTAAGAAAAAAATTAAGTTATATTCACTACACATTTTTATTCAACTTTAGTCTTTCAACATGCTTTCTCACATGCATACCAAAATATATGTTCATATTTTGAAGTAAAAGAATTTTTTTTTGGGGGGGGGGGGGGGGAAAAGGGGGGGTTTTTATT
>NC_036238.1:9196868-9205598 GCF_002742605.1 Olea europaea var. sylvestris
GGAGAATAGGCATGGTCTTTAGTCTATATCTTAGAGAAACTGAATGTAGACCATTTGAAGCAATTTTAACTTTTCATTAATTTGATTAGCAAAATATTAGGTTTAAGTCATGCACAACACCTACTTAGACATATTCCTTTTTTTCTAAATCAGTCATACTAAGGAAAAATGAATTCGAAGTGCATGTGAAATGGAGTGCAAAAGACGTATACTACTGAAATTTAATCTATTATAGTCTTTTTCTCCTTTCCATGCTTTTTTGCAAATGTATTTGTTGGGTAGAAGTTGTGATAAGATATCAATTTTTCACTCAAATAAACAAATTTTCATTAATCTCACAATATATAACTCATACAATAGAGCAATTATCTCTTAAAAACTCTCTTATACAAACATTGAATTTTCTCTTCTACCCAATAGTTCAAAATACATACCAATACATCTACTTATAGATAAACTAAGAAGATTTCAAAATGATCAAGTAACTTTCTTCAACCTCCTTTAATGGAAGAAGTATTCAAAATGATTATGTAACTTTGTCCACATCTTTTGATAGAATAAGACTTCAAAATGATCAAGTAACTTTCACCTCCTTGAATAGAAGAAAAGTTAAAGATGTTTAATTAACTCTTGTAATCGCTCTCGGCCAATGATGAGCTTTTCCTTTACTATGTAAAATTCTTCTATCCAACAAAAAACCTTTTCTTAACCAAGCTGCATTTTGACTAAGTCATATATTCATCATCTTCATGCTTCTAAAACTTCTTCATGATTTTGGAACTTATTCTTATTCATAGAATTTCCTTGGTCAAGTTTACACAACTTTCAACTTCCCTTCTTAAATTTGACCATCCCAAGAATAAATTTATGTCCAGTAAACACATCATGCTTAAGTGGTTTGAAAAAAATATCGGCGTCTTAATCATTTGCTCCACTCTTTTCATCTTTATGCGTTCCCCATAAAAATGAAAATGTGTCTTTGTTTTTGCTTCTTTCATTATGGACTGGGATTCGTTGCATGTACAATTGCTGATCGGTTATCAATATAAATCTTAGTGGAATTTTCTTGAGGAAATCTCAAATATGTTAGCATATTGCGCAACCAGATAGCATGACATATAGCTCAATTTATAGCAACACACTCAGCTTCACAGTTGGATAAAAGTAACAATTGGTTGCTTTTTGGATGACCATGTGAATGCTATTTCTCCAATGAAAAATAAGAATCCAGTTGTACTTTTCCATTAGTCTATATTTCTTTCCCAATCACTATTTGAATAACCAATGAGTTCAAAACCATTAGTAGATGCATAAAGTAAGACCTCATTGATTGTACCTTTCAAATAGCTGAGTAATCTTTTTGCTACATTAAGATAGGACTAATTTGGTGTCTCCATGTATCTACTAATCAAACCTATCCCAAATAGTATATCTGATCTGGTGCATGTTAGATATCTAAGGCTTCCAACTATGCTCTTGAAATATGTAGGATTGACATCACCATATTCATTTTTTTCATAGTTCTAGTCTGCTTTCAACTAAGAGTAATAACCAGATTACATTTCTCCATTCCAAATTTCTTTAAAATATTTGCTATGTAGGCACTTTGAGAAATAAAAATCCCATTTTCTTGTTGCTTAACTTCAATCCCGAGAAAGTGTGCCTGATTACGCCCAAAGTATAACACGGTGATTGTAGTACAGCTTTGGGGTGTCGTATCCACAGGGAGATGGGAAGTTACTTAAAGGGTCCAACAATTAGAGTTTTCATTGTGAGTTGTATAAAAGAAATGTATCAATTTGAATATCAAAATATATGCAATTAGTGAAGCACCAGAATTCACTCTTTCGAATTGCGTCAATCAACATCAATTATTCATGCATTCTACTCAAAAATCTAGGCTTTCGATAACACATTCTCACATTTGTTCATTGAAATGAGATTAAGAAGCGTCCATACACATCAAGCATACAGAAGTAAATAACTCACCAATGACATAAATGAAATTGAAACTCAACAAATTTTTCGATCAAAAAATAGAAAGAGCGTGACTAATTCTATGAAAAATCTAATAAGAGTTAAACCAATTTCAATTACCAATTCGTAAAGGGAAATCTAGATTTATGTAATTTCACTTGCAATCCTAGAATTTAGAATTCCTAACAACATATTCCACATTTAGTTATTGAAACAAGATTCAAGAAGTGACAATATACCTTAAACATAGAGCAGTAATCAAATCACGTCAATAATTCAATTGAAATTGAAATTTAACCAACATTTTAGTCATTCAATGGAAAAAAACATAATTGGATCCATGAACAATTTAATAAAAGTTAAACAAACATCAAAAGTATAATAATAAAGAAGAAATCTAAATCCTAGAATTATTCGACAATAAAAATCACATTACGTGAAAGAAAAGATGTTGAAATCACCAAATCTAATCGAGATCCTTCGTGGCTTCACCAAATAATTTAGTTCTCCATGGATTTCTTGAGCCAAAAATCAAAGAAAAGTGATAGGAGGTGAATGGTGGCGTTTTCTGTCGAGATTAGGGCTTAAAAGTCATGTGAAAACTTGTTACCATAAGTGTTTGAGTCGATTAAGGAAAGAAAAATTTTCGTCCTAGAAAAAAGCCCATGCGGTCGCATGGTTATGAAATTTTCAGCCCTCAAGTTTCGGTAACAGTGTGGGCGGCCGCATGGTTTTCTTCCTTGCGGCATGGTTATTACAGTTTTCTCGGCCGGACAGCTTTTGATATTTTGAATTGATGTCCGATTTTGGCGATTCAAATTACATTAGAAAGATAACTTAAAAAGCTACAACTTTTTTTCAGAAAAAATCTTCAAATTTGATCATCTTCCATGTCAACAATGGGTCCCAATATGAGGCTAAAAATCGGTGCGTAAAGTTTTTGATTGAGAATTGATTTGTGCAGATGTTATGATCATGTTTCACTTCCTTTGACTTCTAATTGCACCCAATTGACTCTTATCATTCTTGAATCATCATTCCATCGCCTGTCCCATCTATAAATTATTTACAAGTTGGTCCCTGAACTTTCACTTCTTCTCACTTAGGTCATTTTTCATTTGTTTCTTCCAAATTTCACTGTTTTCACCAAAATGCAACCTAAACCAAAACATAAGAGTAATGAGTACATTTTGGCATAATATAATCACATGAATGCAATAATTGAGAGGGGAAAATATGGTATTTTACTCTCTTGTCAGTGCCATCAATCCAATATCGGTCATTTCAAATTCTTTCATCCTGTTCATCTTGATGGCTTTAAACATGGATGGATTATTGTTTGTAAAAATCAAACCATCCACATATAAATAGATAAATAGTGTACCTCTATCTTGTTCTTGTTTTACATATGCTACATGTTCATATGGACATTGCATGAACTCGTTCTTTTTAAAATAATTGTCAATGGCATATGTGTGTTTTTTTTTTTTTAAGTTATCCATTTAGAAATGTTGTTTTGACATCAAGCTGATAAATATTTCATCTGTATTGTCTACTAGTGAAAACAATCAAATTGTGTCATGCATGAAAAAGGTGCAAATACTTCTCCATAGTCAATTCCATCTCTTTTAGAGTAACCTTTTGCAACCAACCTTGCTTTATGCCTCTGAATTTTGCCTTACATATATGTTTTTTATTTATTTTGTAAACGCATTTTACTCCAATGGCTTTTTCGTTCAGGTAACTCAGTGAGGTTCCATGTGCCATTCTTCTCAATAGAACGAATTTGTTCATCCATTGCTTTTTGTCATCTTTTATCTATTGAAGCTTCTTCAAAAGAAAGTGGTTCATTGTCAACTAGTAAACAAAGCTCATAATGTTCATCTTGTTGCTCAGTAGCATCATAAATCTCTCTCAAGCTTCTCATCTCTCTCGGCCTTTCTTGAGAGGATGATGTTGATGAAGATGATGAATCTTTTGATGTTGTGGGTGAGCAAGATACAATTGTTTATGTGCTAGTTGCTTCACTGTATTGTGATTGACATTGTTGAATTTCTTCTTGCTCAAGAATTAAGTGAACTCACTCGATGTTTTTAGCATTCTTCCAATTCCAAACTTTATTTTCTTCAAAGATTACGTCTTGACTCATGATAATATACAGTGTGATAGATTTGTATAACTTGTATCCCATTATCCTATCACCATAGCAGATAAAGATACATTTCTACCATTTCTCATCAAGTTTAGTTGTTCTTGACTCTGGGATATTTACATAAGTTGTAGATCCAAACACTCGAAAGTAATTTGTACTAAGCTTATATGTGCTCCAAACCACATCAGATGTTACTCTACAAACATCCTTGGTAGGACACTGATTCAATAAATATACTGCAGTTGAAATTGCTTCAACATAAAATCCTTTAGGTAATTTCTTATCTTTTTACATACTTCTTGCCATATTGAGAATTGTGCAGTTCTTTTGTTCAGCTATACCATTCAATTGGGGAGTATGAGTTGGTGTGAACTGTTGTTTGATGCCATTCAAATTATAAAAACTTTTTAATGCATCAGAAGTATATCTCTACCTTGATTTGATTGCAACATCTTTTTGTGATAGCCACTTAGTTTTCCAACACTAGACTTGAATTCTTTAAATGTATTCAATATCTCTAACTTCTTCTTAAGAAAGTATACCCATATCATTTTACAATGATCATAAATAAATGTAATAAAGTACTTGTTTTATTCGTTTGACACTGGCTTCAAAGGACAACATATATTTGTATAGACCAACTCCAATGACTTTTTTCCTCTCTAATTTGTGTTGCAAAATTTGTTCTTGCATGCTTGCCAAGAAACACAACTTTCACAAACTTCATTCGGACGATCAATATTCGGCAACCATTTTAGTATCTTTTTTTGACAACAATCTTAATCTTTGAAAATTCAAATGTCGAAGTCTCAAGTACTAAAAACAATTCTCACTTAGACATTTTGGTGAATCATAACGAATGTTTAAAGCAAACATTCTATTTTTAGACATTCTTACCAGGGATATTGGGTTTCCACGATCATATTTGATTATTTGGTGGGAGTCTTTTGAACTGACATTGGGTTTCTAAGAGTTGTCCTAGACTTAATTAATTATGCTCAATATCTGGCACATAATTAACATCAGCAAGATAATTGTAACTGCCATTATTAAGCTTGATTAAAATGTTATCTCTTCCTTTTACTAGAACTTTGGAGAGGTCGCCAAATGTGACATGTCCATCCGAAGTTTCATCATGCTCCATGAACATATGCTCTCTCCCATACATGTGGTTGCTTGATCATATATCCAAAAAAACTATATATCTTCATTATCTATTATTATATGATGAGCCATCAATATCAATGATTTTGGATCACATGTTTCACCGAAGTTGGTATCCTCGCCGACGTCAAATTCAACAATCATTGCATGACATTCATTGCAGTAATGTCCATACTTATGATAGTTATAACACTGTATGTTCCTTTTGTCACCAATATGATGATTGAAACCTTCTTTGTGTCTTCCTTGTCCTCTATCTCGAACTCTATATGGTCATCTTCCACTTTCATGAAATTGTTGTTGAATTCCATATCCACTGTTGATGTTAAATCTTCCTTTCCTTCCTCTATTATTAAAACCTCGTCCTTTTTAAAATCGGCCCTTTTCTCGACTTGGTTGTGAATCTCATTTTTCTTCTTTATTTTCTTGAAGAGAAAGCTTTGATTGGAATGCTTGATCAAGAGATTTTGATGAATCTTTCTTATTGATCCAATGCTTATGGATCTCTAGAGAAGCCAATGGTTCATCAATAGTCATAGTACTAAGGTCTTTCGATTCTTCAATTGCTATGAATACATTATCAAACTTCGAATTTAGGAAATGTAGGATTTGTTTATTACTATAAATCTTAGATCTTTTCTCCATTGCGCTTAATATTGTTCACTATTGCGAGGACTTGATTAAAATACTCCGAGATTGACTTGCTATCAAACATCTCCAATGTTTCAAATTCGTTGCTCAGGATTAGTAGGCGAATTCTCATTGTCCTTTCGATAGCTCGAAATGAATTTTGAATTACATCCCATGCTTCTTTTTTATTTGTTATAGAAGCAATCTTCTCAAAGTTTTCTTCATCTATTGTCTGATATATTGGGTACAGGGCCTTGTGATCTTTCTTCTTTACTTCCTTAAGTACTATTTTTTTAGTTGCACTTAGTGCGTCTTCATCCTCATTAGACATAGGTTCCGTATAACCTTTATCCACCATTTCCCATAGGTTTTGGGATGCTAAGAACACATTCATTTAAAGAGGCCATATCGAACTAGGAAACAAAGATTTTGTCACTCTAATTCTTTTATTGGCTCTAATATCATTGTTGGGTAGAGTTTGTGACAAAATATAACTTCTTCTGTCAAATAAACAAATTTCATTAATCTCACAATTTATAGCTCATACAATATAGCAATTATCTCTCAAAAACTATCTTATACAAACATTGAATTTTCTCTTCTACCTGATAGTTTAAAATACATACCAATACTTCTATTTATAGAAAAACAAAGAAGAGTTCTAGATGATCAAATAACTTTCTTCAACCTCCTGTAATAGAAGCAATATTCAAAATGATTCAGTAACTTTGTTCCATGTCCTATGATAGAAGAAGACTTCAAAATAATTAAGTAACTTCCACCTCCTTTAATAGAAGAAGAGTTAAAAATGATTAAGTAACTCTTTTAATAGCTCTTGGCCAACGACGAGCTTTCCCTTCATCATGTAAAATTTTTCTATCCAATAAAAATCTTTTGCTTAACAATGTTGCAATTTGACTAAGTCATATATTCATCATTTTCATACTCTAAAGCTTCTTTATGATTTTGGAGCTTCTTCATAACTCCAGAATTTCCTTGGTCAAATTTACACTAATTTCAACACATTCACCTTACAAGAGACTCATGAAGCAAATCAAGTTTTTGTAAGTTCTATGTATCATTAATTTAAGGGATAATTGTAGCAGAAATCCCAAACCTTTGAAACTTTGGCAGACCTTCTCCAAACCTTTGATTTGTTACAACCATCATTCCTAACTTTTCCAAACATTGAGCATGAGGCCCTTTTGGACGGTTTTCATTCAAAATCCATCAATTGACCAAAAAAAATGATTTCGACCACATTTTAACAAATTTTAAAAGGGAAAAACGGTAACTTTACATTAAAATCAAAATAAAAAAATGAAAAATGGCAAAATGGCAACCCACTTCGCTACATGCAATTATTCTTACCAAAGGAAATGATTCTTTATCATCAGAAGTCGAGGTAATGTTTGCAACTTAGACTGCTAGCTTGTCCTGGATCCGCTTTCATGTAGTCAAGTAGACAGTATCGTCATAACAGTCCTTCCACACGGGCTGCCAACTGGTGAGTACAGTCGTCGGAGTTACAGCACAAATTTCTTTCAGAGTAGCAAGCCGGCCATCAATCTAGCATTGTCACTCCTTCAACTCGTCTTCTCACTGCCCCCTTCAACAATAACTCATGAGTGCAATTAAAATCTTTCTAAGTCAATTGAAGAAAGGAAATTTGTCCAGTATACATCCCAATCAAAGAAGGAAATAGGAGGTGATTTTCCACTACACCAGTAGTTTTTCAACCTTGGTTTTAAAGATTTTCATTTTTATTTCTTTGATTTCGTTCTTTGGCGCGAAATTTGCAGGTAGCAAATTGTGTTGCTAGAGATTTTTGATTTTCCTTTTTTAATTTGTTTCTTTTGTGTAATATTTCCATGTAGTGAAATGGGTTGTTCAAGTTCGAATCTATGGTTGGCTCAAGATCCTCGTAAGAGATCAGGTGAATTGTTTTTCCTTATCTACACTCATATTGGAATGATTTGATTTGGGTTGATTTTGGGTGAGGGTTTGTTGTGGGATGGGGATGGATTTGGGGTGGGTTAGGAAAGAAGATCAATTTTATTTTTTATTTTTTTATTTTTGATGTTAATGTAAAGTTACCATTTTGCCCCTATAAAAATTGTTAAAAAGTTGTCAAAATCATTTTTTTTGGTCAACTGATGGGTTTTTGGATGAAAACCATTCAAAAGGGCTCCAGATGCAACATTTTGAAATGTTATGAGTGACGACTGCAACAAATCAAAGGTTTGGAGAAAGTCTACAAATGTTTCAAAGATTTGGGGCTTCTCCTGTAATTATCCCTTAATTTAATTCAATCTAGCACTAGTAGATTGTTCTAGAAAAGGCTGAGCTTTTTGTTTAGTACTGCTGATTATGCTACATTTCATTGTCAAAATTATGTTATATGCAACAACATATGAAGCACCAACTTAAAAATTGCAGATACAGTGCTGAGATTTCTTTGCCTGGCCTGTATTGCGATCGTAGGGATATCTAGGATTAATACGACATATCAAAATGGGGAAAATTTTGTCCATTCAACGACTTTTAAACGAAATTTCAAGTGGAACACTAAATTTGTCTTAATTGGGTCCTAAACTTAGTTTCTTGAACTATTATGCAACATGCTGTTATCGTACTTAAATAGGATATAAAATTTAAAGCATAGTTCTTCATTTTCCTTGAACACCAAATTTAAGTTGCATTTACAATTTTATATTGGTTGAAGAAATCACACATTTTAGTCATTATGTAATGCTATAAAAAGTGAAATTAAAAGAAAGGGGGGGGGGGGGGGGGGGGGGGGCTTG
>NC_036238.1:9205617-9307334 GCF_002742605.1 Olea europaea var. sylvestris
TGCATTGGATATGTATTAATTTTATAATTGTTAGATTATTAGTTTAAATTCAATTTTATTAAAATTGACTATTGAATTAAGTATAATAAGCTATTAAATTAAGTTAAATGAAAGAAAATTAACTTAAGCGATTAAAGGAACTTTAAAAATCACTTAAACATGAAAAGCTTAAATTTTGGAATCGCCTATCTAATTATCAGAATTTCTTAAAATAGTTGATTGTTATTTTAAATATTATAACATATTTCAGGTGGCGATATGGATATCGAGACAGTCTCCCAATCGAGTTGATTTACATAATTAAGTTAGTGGAGAAACTTAAATAATTTCAAATATTGATAAATTAATTATACTATTATATTATGTGTAATTATGTGTTCGGTTCTGTGATTATTATGGAAGATTTCGTTTATTATGATTCATGTAGAATTTCAAAGATTGTTTATGGTACATTTGTGATTTGGAATGAGAGGTATATGTGATATTGAGATCGACCAGAAAAGTACCCATGATTATGTACTTCTTCTGGTTCACTAAGAGTCCATAGCCGTGTTTTGTACTACACTAAAGGGTCTTGACTGGAGATGAAGGGGTCTTGATCGTGTACATATAGTTTACTGAGAAGCCTTGGCCATATTTAAGAATTTATTATGAGGGATTTTTTGAGGCTTGCTTCCGTTCACTGAGGGGCTTATGACCGTGTCGGAAGTACTGAGCCCGAGAGGCAGTCTATGCACGTATGACCAGATTACATAGTTCAGCGAGAGGGTACTTTTTTTATGGATTTTTTAGTACATTTGATGTGATGAGATTATAGTATGATTTTTAATTGGTGTTTATAGTATGACTCCGAGATGATAATATGAGGTGAGAATATCTTACTTCTTGACTATAATAATATGAGGTTATCTTGTGAATTATTAAACAATGAACTTGATTTTTGATAAAAATGTATAAACGAAAATGTATAATTATTTTTGAACTTCTCTACTTATCGAGCTATCAATTCATATTTTATCCCACAATTTTTCTTATCAGGTAGCAGCTCAATTTCTGGGCATCCTCTGGAGTCGAGCCTTCGATTTTTGAGTCAAAACTACCCGACAGAGTTTGTCAGAATGACTGATCTCATAGAGCATGTAGTTAGTGTTTTGGAACACATATTCATGTTTAGATGTGATTTTACCTCACTTGTAAATAATTATGGGGCTCACTATGTATTTTGCATACACAAGTATATTTCATGTCATTTTCATAGTAAAAGTTGAGATTTTGGCTCATTTCTATTGTATTTGTTATTTTTGGGATTTGTACATAGTCAATTACAGGTCAATTAGTCCTATTTATGAGAGAGATAATGTCAAAATTCTATTAAAAATAAATTATAAAAGTTGTATATTTTAATAGCCTTAATGGTGGGTTCGACTTTGGGTTGGCATCTATCATCGATGTATGTTACGTTTTGGGTCCACTAGTGTTACTCGAACTGAGGCATGTTATTTTGGTATTAAAGCATGCTTTAGAATCCATAGGCTTGCATTGCACACACAAACATTCTTATGATTAGCATCTCATGCATAACTATAGGTGAGTCATGCCTTGTGGTAGCAAAACTCAAAGGCTCCAAAATATGTTGCCCCAGTCTCTTATTATCCCTCATAGAAATAAACTTAGAGAATTCGAGAGTTTAGATGAATCAGTTCACCCACCTCCTAAATAATGAGGATAGGGAAATGTGATTGGAAATGATCATATAGCTGTTGAAAGAACTGATGTTATTAATAATATTGCTATTGCTTATGCTATGAGTAGTACTGACAGAAATTTCAATATTTAGAGGGCCATAAAATCAGGGACTAAAGTTTGTATGGGCATAGCTAATCCTGTAGTTGCTCAGGCATGGAATGATGAAGATTGTAATACCCCAAAAAATCGTAGGATATATATTATGAGACCTAAATTCATGTATGAAATTCTAGGGTTGCTTAGCAACTTTACCATTTTCTAGTACCTTTTGTTAATATTCCTGATAATTGGATATATATGAGTTTCATATAAAATTAAATTTTAGTATTATTTGGGATATCTATTAAATTATTATTGAATTATCTTATATATATAAAAGTATTTAGATAAGTTTAGAATTTTATCATATTTATACCTTTTTAATAAAATTAGAATTTAATATTTGGATATATATTAAATTATTTGATAAAAAGGTGTTTAGATAAATTTAGGATTTTAACATATTTATACTAGAATCTTATCCTCATATAATTAGAATTTTATTTGATAAGGTTGTTTGTTAAGAGCCCAATTCAAATTCTAATTAAAAAATCTATTAAAATTCTAAGTAAGTCATTATCATTATCATTATCACACTTATAAATACCCTCTTGTTGTGCACTTTAATCCACACAAATTTAGAGAGGGGAAAAAAAAGAACGAGAGAGTTAGAAAGAGAAAACAAAAAACGCGAGAAAAGAGAGAGAAAGAAATAGAGGGAGGGGGGAATGGAGAGAGAAAGAAAATAGTACAGAAAGAGAAAGAGAGAGAGAGCGAGAGAGAGAGAGAGAGGCATGAAAAAATGCAGAGAGAGAAAAGAAAAGAAAATATTTTCCAGCGCATTCGAGATCCATTCGCAGGAATTTTTAATCCTAAGTGGCTCAAGTGTGTGTGTATTCTTTCCATGTACTTTTTAGATATTTGCATGATTCAAACATGGTAGAGTAACAAATTGTTGCAATGAAAACTCCCAACATTGATATGGATATATGTTTGAGGTGATCCAAGATGTGAAATTTGTCAAAAGATGCATTGTATAGGGCAATGCTTGTATTTGTACATTGATGCACTAATGTTGAAACTTATTTGGTTTAGACAATATTTAAAATGTCAAAAACAAGCACTGGACAATTTCGATGAAAGTTACATGCTCACAGAAAATTATGTTCCTGATGATTGGAATGAGGACATCAAATTCTCGAGAGATGGTCCTCCTTCATTGAATGAGCAAGTGCTTGCAAAGTATTACCATGAACTTTTCGAGTTGGATGAAGAGGAAATGCTTGTGGGAGATTATAGATATTGGAATGGATTTCAAAAGTAAGGTACAATCATCTCGACGGAGTTAATGTGAAAGACTTACCATTGCTCGTGGAGTTTGGTGGCGGACTGATCATTAATCCGAAGATGAGTCAAGTATTGAAGACAATCTTGAAGAGAATGAAAAATTAATAACAATAGAGCTAAATGAATATGTGGGAATCAATGAGGAGGAAATCAACTTACACTCTTCTGACTTAGTTGATTGCCAAGAATTTGTTTTTGCGATTAAATCCAATGAGGAAGTGGAAGCTTGCATAGTTGAATTTGTAATGGATGGAATATGCAAGTCCTATTATATCGAAAGGAGCAATGTTGAGTGCTGAAAAAATAATGAAAATTCAAACAAAGCCAAATGAAGACAAAATGGGCAAGTGTCCATGATCTAGCCCCTGTTTGAGCCACCTTATTGTAAAAATAAGAATGAAAAATATAGTCGTTATGATCCCATACAAGAGATAAAAAGTCAGATATGGTGACTTGATGTGATGGATAACGGTCTTATTTTTCATTTTAATGAAGAAATAATGGGGCTCAAAGAAGGCCTTTATTACTAAAGTCAAGCTAACGACTATAAAAAGAGCTCT
Organism: Olea europaea var. sylvestris; assembly: GCF_002742605.1. Taxonomy (NCBI): domain Eukaryota; kingdom Viridiplantae; phylum Streptophyta; class Magnoliopsida; order Lamiales; family Oleaceae; genus Olea; species Olea europaea. Next base: position 9,209,310 of record NC_036238.1, read on the forward strand.
TATTGGGAGGCATCCCAATTTTCTAACTTTTAAGCTTTTTATTTACTTTTATATATATTTCGTGTATTTATTTGATTCGCTACCATTATTTTTGTAGGTAATTTTTGAAATCCCACATATGGGTTCCTAACAAGTTTGATGGTCAATTGCTGTACAAGAAGGTCATTTGCCCAAGTTTATCAAGAGCATCACAAGTCCAAATCAAGCATTAGTACCCTTCATATATGTCCAATTGGGGAAGTTTCGTTATTCTCTATCTTTTATCCTGTTCTTTTCGACATACAGGGTAACATGTTATTTAAGTTTGGTGGTGATTCTACTCTAACTGTTATGATTTTGTGTTGACATAGATAGCCATGCCGACATAGGATTTTTTTGATGTTTAAAACTGATTTTGATTCAAGAGCTATGACACAATATGCTACTTGTGCCTAAATTTTAAGAAATTGCTTATCCATTATAAGATCTTAAATTATTTTGAACACAATTGTCATGATTGATTGTTATCTAGATGTGATAATCATTGATGGATGGAAAGATATTTGAATTGGTAAGAACTAGGTTTAGAGTTGTGCATACATTTTTATCAATCTTACATTCTCTTCTCTTTCACTTAACCATATTGTGAGATAAGTTTGGGGGTTGTCGAGCCATTAATGGATGTTATCTAGAAAAATGTTGATTCTATCCATGTTGAAAATATTTGAATGGAGTGTTTTTTGTTAAGTATAAACTAAGTAATGACCATATGCTAGGAATTTGTACCCTGAATTCTAGCAACCCAAAGCATTACCAAACATTAATTTCTTAACGTTGCTTAGAAAAATAAAGTTCAATATGATGACATATTTAATAAAATTGAACAACCTTTAACAATCTTTCATCAAAACATTAACAAAACTAGTTTTGACATCTATAAAATTAGGACTAATTAAAAATTATAATATTACTCCAAAACTAGTTAAATTCAACAAATAATGTACTTCGTGCCGAGAATCCATTGGTCCTGTATATCCATCCATCCAACTTCATCCAGCATGCACATTTTTATGTGAAGTGTAAATAAAGAGGGATGAGTATAACGAATTATACTCAATGAGATGCTTACTATTTCACATTCAAATCTAAAATGAAACTATGCATAAATTCTCTTACCAACATAAAATAAGAATTATCGCACCATGACAAATGATAATTCTAACAAGCTCTGGAAAATAACTTGAAGGCTAACTAATACCGTTAAGTACGCGTTAAAATGTATCATGATTTCTTCCGAATGAGCCATGAACTCAAGTAATTAAATTTATACAAAACAACGTATTTGAAAAGATGTGGAAAAATCACTAATAGCACTGAGCACCTTACCTCATAATAAATCCTGAATTGCATGCACTTGTAATGCAAATTGTGGGAATTTGTTTTGTTTTTTTTTTTTTTTTTTTTCTGAAATTTCCTCTTAGCACATGGCGGGTAAGAATAAAATATATTGTATTATGCTTTAGGTTTAATGCCTTGTATAGAGTGAACTAAAATTTTGTGTAATGCAATCTCGATAGGATTAACTAATATTTGAATTTTCAATTCCCATGCACTCTTTCCTAGAATTGGATTAGGATCCTATTTGGTATATCTGATTGGAAACTTTATATTAGATTTTGATAAGTTCTATATTGACTGGAATTATACTAAATCAGAATTATGATTGCATATCCTATGCATAAGTGAAAATAAAATAAATTGAATCTCCTAATTGCAAGAATTAGACATATTTTATTCTAATTCAAACAAATAACAATTTAACTAGTTTAAATTAATTACGGTCCACGACTAATCTAATCCTAAACTTTATTAGGGAGAACTGTGTCGTAATTGAAATCCTACAAGATTAAGGATTTACATTTAATTAAAATAGATTAGGATAATAAAATAACTAGTAATTATCACAAACCAATTACTTGGGAAATTAGAAGATGAATCGAACTAGATTATCCCTTAATTATATTTTTTATAAATTTCTTTAGACGGCTAAAACTCGGATTTAACTTATCCAAATTAACTTTTCCTTGAGTCAATAATTCGCAATTTACTACAGGCTTCAAAATGGGCTCAATATTGATAGGATAATTCTATCTCCTTCAAAAATTAAGGGTAATTGGCACAAAACGTTCCTACCTTTCAAATTTATTTTGAAAATCTCACTGCCTTTCATTTTTTGACATTTTCGCCCTTACCTTCCATATTTCGTTGCGTTAATGGCCCTTTTCCCAATTTTTAACGTAAAATGACCAAAATATCCTCCCATTTAAATAAAACAAAAAAAGAAAAGAAAAATAAAAAATAAATTACAATCTTACTTCCTAAATTTTTTAAAAAGTACAAGTGAGTCCAAATAATTATTAAAAGGCCTAATTGCATAAAATGTTCCTACGTTTGGCCTATAATGTGAAAAACGTTCCTACATTTCAAATTGATAAAAAAAGGGACGTTTTTCGCAATGAAATGTGAAAATAACGATGAAAATACAAAAAAATTGAAACGTAGCGACGTTTTCCTCAAGAAATGTCAAACGCATGGATTTTTTTGCTGTTAGATCTTACTAAAAAAAAAAAAACACACACTCTCTCTTCTCTTCTTCTCCAAATGGGATTGCCACGTTAGAAGTGAAAAAACTTTGATCAACCATCATCCAAACCGTTGAAACTCCATACTGCTGAACCATTTGTTGATATTTTAAGACCATGAAGAGAGGCGCCCTAGTGGGCATAGTCGATTGGTGTGTTGGAAATGACATGGGTCTCTCCAGAACAAGTGTTTTGGCTTGCAATTCCGAACAAATCTATTAGAATGAAGGTTTTAACGTTGGATGTTGGGTGGTATGTGTAGAGGGAAGTGAGGGCTTTTCGGGAGTATGGTGGTCCAGCATTTTGAGTAGTGGTTTGCTAGAGTTTTTTGGATTCTAAGGTGGCTGGTCCATTTGAAGAAGAGAGAGTGATTTTTTATTTTTATTTTTATTTTTTGCCTAAAGCAAAAAAATCCCTACTTTTGACACTTCTTGCTGAAAATGTTCCTACGTTTCAATTTTTTGCATTTTCATCCCTATTTCCTCATTTTATTGCGAAAAACGTCATTTTCGCCAATTTAAAATGTATGGACGGTTTGCACACTATAGGCCAAACGTAGAGACGTTTTCTGCTATTTAGCATTTTAATAAGTATTTGGACTCACTTACGCTTTTTAAAACATTTAGCAGTAAGATTGTGATTTAATTTTTTTATTTTTCTTTTCTTTTCTTTTGTTTTATTTAAATGAAAGGGTATTTTGGTCATTTTACATAAAAATTTGTGAAAAGGACGTTCATCGCAAAGAAATGTGGAAGGTAAGGGTGAAAATGTCAAAAAATGAAAGGTATGGATACTTTTCACAATAAACTTGAAAGGTAGGGACGTTTTGTGCCAATTACCCTACTTGGCCCCTATGAACTAAAAGTATCAAATTTAATACTTATCTTAGCTTTGGTCCTTCGACTATTAAGAGAAAAAATCACATAGAGGTAATTTAACTATTAGGCACAACAAATTGACTTGCACAAAAACTTGACTAGACATGGAATTCCTATTATCTGACAAATAATTTATATGAAACACAGCTAAAAATTTAGGGTTCTACAGAATCTAAGCCACGTGTATTGTTATTGTGCTTAAAAAAATGACATTGCACTTGTTTGATCTTATGCCTCACTTTGTAGCCTTTTTGACTCTAGTTATTAAGTCCATAGGGATATCTCAAAACTCGAAAACCTTTGGCCCGAAATACTAGGGAGTTATCGACTTAAAACTCGCTACATGGTGTCAAGATGAAAGTTTAAGACAATCATGAGCTTCAATTCCAAAATAATAATAATAATAGTAGTAGTAGTAGCAGTGTGCTATTGTATTTAAAAATTTTGGGCTTAGATAGCTAGTGGATGTGCAGATGTTGAAGTACTCATTAATGGAGAATTATCACGTACTAGATGTTGATATCGCAGGTTAGGCCCAATTGAACTGGAGAAAGGAAAAGAAAAGAGTGATTGAAGAGCGACTTTTAGATTTACACTTTGAGAAAAAAAAAAGAACTGTATTTTTATTACTACTACTACTACTACTAGTATTATTATTATTATTATTATTATTATTATTATTATTATTATTATTTTGAGAATTGTGAATCTCACGAGGGGGAAAGGAAATACATAACCACTAAAGGTCGGGTTGGATCCAATTTGAAAATTTTTGCATCTTGACAATTTTTTTCCTAATTTAAATGATTATTGAAAGTGACTATGCATACACACTGGTCGAACATTGGATAAGCTTAAATTGTTGTTGATAGCATAATTTTTAAGGCAAAATTCAGACATTCTAGAGTATCATCCTCTTCATTTTTCATTCCCTACTCTTTTCATTTCATTCTTCTTCCATTTGGAGGTTAAGAATAAGGGCAGACATAGGAGAAAAGAGGAGGTTTTGGGGAAATTTACCCAAGTGAAGTGCTACAGTGATCAATAAACATGACAAAATACCTATATTGAGCATGGGAAAGGATGAGATTCACACCCTACACGTTTGTATGAATGATCTCAAAATATGTAGAATCCCGACCGCTCTACAAATGAGAAGACAAATATTTACTCTTACATAGCTTATAAGAACCACAAGTAGAAGATACACTAGAAGACGAAAAAGAAACTTTATGGCCCAAATAACCATGTTTTATTAGGTGTGTCAAAAGAATAGAAGTGGCTCTTCCATCATCTGATCTCCATTTCCTTTGGGATATCCTAATTTTTTATACCAAACATCACTATTATTAGAAACAACAGTGTAAACATTAAAATCAGAGTGAATATCAAAATTATTATCTACCAATTAGCCAATAAAAAATAAATTTGTAGATAAATCTGGTGACTCAAAACACATTGTTGCAAGCAGAAACTAGATTTCAAATAACAGTACTATAAAGAGTATAGCCATTCGCTATTTGAATATGATGCTCACTGTCATTCTTACGAATATCATGCAGAGTATGCATACTGCTAATCCGTATGATTGGGAAGCCGTAGACTCAACCAATCAAGAAAAGTATGAGTCCCTACTTTTTAGGCCAAAGACAGAGAAAGTGGAAACCATCATATGGACCGTTTCACGTTTAATAGTAGATGAAGAACACTACAAGAAACTAGAGTTTTCCTGATCAGATTTTCCCCAACAATCAAAAATTAGTCAGTGAAATCCACTCTTTTACTGACTACTAAAAATTCTAGGTTGGTCGTAGCTTTTTCGTCCATTTTTTTTACCGACACAATTGAAGTGGAATATGAAAATAGTCTTTGCCCGAGCAGATTTTCCGGATCAACCAAATATTAGCTACTAGAAATAATATTTACTGACCAAAAGATTTTTTAGTCAGCGTAGACAAGATACAATTGTCGACTAGATAAAAAATGGTTGATGAAAATCTTATTTTCGGACCAAAATTTTGGTGGGGATTATTGCACCAAAATATTTACTGACCAAAATAATTATAGTAAGTGTAGATAAGATCTATTAGCCGACTAGATGAAAATAGTTCGTGAAAATATTATTTTTGGAGCAAGATTTTGGTGGGAATCATGACGCCACAATAATTGCTGAACAAAATAATTATTAGTCAGCATAGACGAGACATAATTTTCAACGAGACAAAGGAAAGTGGTGAATAATTATTTTTGGGATAAAATTTTGTTGGCGAATGTGGCACCACAACATTTACTAACCAAACTAATTATTAGTTGGCCTAGACGGATATATTTTCCAATGAGATGAAATGAGTCGATGAATATCTTATTTCTGGGTCATAAGGATATGGATATCACAATTAACTTTCTTTTTAATGCTAGTCCTCTCATTATAATCCTTGATATTAGCGCAGATTTCAATTGCTTACCAATGTAATTTCAAGTTTTATCGATTTCAATTACTTTCCAAAGTAATTTCAAGTTTTATTGATACCAATTAATGCTTTTATTTTATTTTATGTTTAAATGAGGAAAGGATTTAATTCATTGGTAAAATAAACAAAAATAAAATAAAATTTTTCGACGAATTTTCCAATGATTGACTCCATATATAGTTAACTACCAAAAAAAAAAAAAAAAAAAAAAAAAAAAAAAAAAAAAAAAAAAAAAAAAAAAAAAAGCGAAAATGAAAACGAAAAAATAAAAATAAAAATGGTGAATATGGATAATTTTACTTAATAGACATTGTTCTTCATCAACCAGTGGATATCTATAGATCATCACTAGCATAATATAAAGACGAATACGAAGATTGTCCTATAAAATACTACAATCATTTAGAGTTCTAGATTTCTATCATTATCTGCATACTTTCACTAAATATCACCGACATTACTTTTTGAGGGTCTACTATCACGCTATTAATGCCTATTAGATTATTTAGCAACACTTTAAAGAGTTACACACAATTGTTGTTGGCTCATCACTCTGATATTCTCAATTATAGAAATATACACATGTATCAATAAGATGTCCCGTGTATATTCATGAATTGAATTAAAATATTTTAATTTGGACATTTCATGCATCTGTGTTTAGTCAATGTACGATTTAATTATTTGATCAACTTTGCATTGGTTTGTACAGTATTATTTACATGCATTTTGGATAAGCATAAGCGTACATTGGATCAGTTCAAATAAGTGGATCCACCCTCACGGTTAGCACAATTGGAAATAGCTCTAATTTTAATTGTTTATGTGATTATGGAGCAAGTATAAACGTAATGCATATTTTGTTTACAGAAAACTAGGCCTATAAGAGCTAAAGGATTCAAAAATCTCTCTTTAATTGGCAAACTGATCAATTACATATCTTCTAGGAGTAATTGAGAACGTCCTCATTCAAGTAGGAAAGTTCATATTACTAGCGAATTCCGTTGTCTTAGAGAAAGTGGCAAGTGGTCCACTCTTTGGTGATTCCGAGAGGATGGACTACTTGATTTGCCATTGTGATATTACAATTATTAGCATCACCTATGGAACATCTCTTAGGGGATGTACATCTAATGGTCACAAGAGGATGGTCCACTCGATCGTGTCAATATCATATTGGTCATTTGATTATTGATATTAATATTGCAGAGCTCCATCTAGTATATAGAAAGTGGGTCAAGGGCCCAATGAAGACGAAAGTTTTCAAATGATAATATTTCGAAATTATTTTGATATATATATATAACACAATCTAGGATTCTCCAAAAGTATAATACAAAATACTGTAGTATGGTTAACACCCTAACGGAATGTGAACTCTATTGGGTTCTTTGTAACGAAATGTGAAATCCTTTGAGAATTCAATGGACTACTGATGGGTGTGTTGCTTGGTCATCGATATACTCGATAAAAAATGGAGTGTTAAATTTATTGTTATATAATTGTTTGTGGAAACTGCACATATCTTACTTGGTATTTTTAAATACCTACTCTTATTATAATTTTACAATTTAGTTCAATTTGATTGGATTTGTGGTAGGATGCTGAGCAGGCTTCCAGTTCGATCGAAGAAAAAAGAAAACTACACGTAGAGTTTTTATGTCTTTAAATTCTTAGTTTAAATTTATTTCGACACTTGTTATTAAATTAATTAGTTGAATGTGTTTATTTATTTTTTTCGATACAATTTCCACGATTAGTTTAAGTCTATGGATATTTCAGCTATTTTACTTATTTTTATCGTTCCGCAAGTATTACAAAGAAATTTGAGTTTTTGACAACACTTCAAGATATGACAAAATTTGGAGTGTTATAGTATGGTGACACCGTTCACGAAACCCTTTTTTTCTTTTTAATTTTAGTCTAAATGAGCCTACACGAAATTTAATTTGGGCTCTAATACCACTGTTCACGATGAACAATGACCGTGAACAATGAATTAAATAGGTTTTTTTTTTAATTAAAAAGGGAATTTTTATTTCTATTTTTAGGAATAACGTTTGTTTCAAATTGTTTTTGAATATGGTAGTTTAAACTTTAAATTGTTATAGTTTGATGCTCATGTTTTAGTTTTCACATGTCATAAATGAAAGGCTCTTACTTAGCTGATTTAGTTTGACCTTACGTGCGAAATTATTCGATTGAAAGCAAGAAGTCACTTTTTAATAGTTTCTAGATGGTTATTCAAACAATCCAATTATCCTAAGTTGAATTGCCGCATTCTGCTATAAAAACAGTAAATAACACTAATATTGTTGACGGAGAAATCCCAACTGGGTAAAAACTCCGCGAACAAGCTAGTTACCTTTAATATAGACAATGATTGTTACAGTTAGGTGCTGTCTAGCGGGCTCCACTAGACTTTCTGGTCTACTTCTTGTAACCTCCACGATACTACTGTCTCCTCCAACTTCCTGATATTGTACAATTTTCTCTTCGAAGTGGATACCCAAGGATCACTTATTATTGTTCTTATTTGTGCGCTCGTGGTCCAACCTTCCTCAATTTTCAGTAACCTCTGAAGTTCCAATTGAGAAAGTTCCTTCCTTGTTGGACAATGGAAGTGGGTGTTTTGGATTATGAAGCCTTAATGTTTTTCCCAATCTGTGGTTGTGGGATCTCAAGAATGAATGACTTGAATCCTGGGTTGAATGTGATCTTGGATTACCAAAGGATGTTATGAATATGTTTTGCAAGAGAGGCGCAATTTACGACCACCAGAAAATCGTGCAAATCTTGGGCATTTATAGTTTGGGATGTTTAAGTATTATAGGCCACGTAAAACTTTCCAAAATCGTGAAATAGTGTTGGCCAAATAATGCTGTCGCTCGAGTGACACTCCAACGAAAAAGGAGCTACGATTTTTCACTCGAGCGAAGTCTTGGCGATAAGCTAGCAAAATTCAGCTTAAAATCTAACTCCTTAACTTTTACACATATTCAATTTACTCATTTTTGTTCACAGAATTGCCAATTACAACATAAAACCTACAAACCACCATTTGACATTCTATGAGAAAACTACACAATTGAAGTCAATGTAGTAAAAAAAATAATAATAATAATAAAATCTAAACAATCTAAATTACCCAAGCTCTTGTGTCTTTTGCATTTCTTGTTATACCTACTTCCTAAAATCAAAAACTCAAATACATAGTATAAAAGCACGTGACAGGAAATGTAACAATTGAAGTTCATAATCATAAATAAGTATGCTAGTTTTAGACATGACATTAATGTCAATCAAAACACCAACCGAAACATTAATAGAACAAAACATCAAAACTCAAACAACTATGCATTATAAATTAGAATGCAATGCAATGAAAATTCTCCCTCTTACTACAAACTCTCAATATTTTTATGTAGTATGAAAATGTATCATGTCTCTCCCTTGACGACCCCTAAGTGCAGTATGAAGATAAAATATGTCAATGTGTATTCGCTCCTCCTTTGTATATGCTTCCTTTTATCACAAATGACGAAGGGACGAATATCAATATAAATATAACAACTCAAGAATATAGTTGATAGCATGTACAAGTATAATTAATGATCAGTAAACCATTCCACACACTAATTTTAAGTTAAAATGGAGTAAATTGTATAAATGACCCATATGTGTAAAGTATCACTAATCCTTTCTAAGTAGGACTTCGAACCTTCATTTTGTGGGAAAGAACATGCAAAATGTCATTGTCAATAAATTTATTCTTCTACTTATGAAAGTCAAACCATTAATCAAATTAGGACATTTGAATGAAGCTCATTTTGCATGTAATTTTTGATATTTTCTTTTCTCTCTTAACTTTGAGCATACATTTTTCACATTTTCAATATTTTTAGAGCTCATCAATTTTTACATCCTGAGTGTAGACCCTTCTTCATTAAGCAACTAAGATGACAACCTATAGTAAATACTCTATAGCAACCTAAGGAAATAACAGAAAATATGCTAGAACTCATCAATTATGCCTATACATGATCACAACACACAAGTTCAAGAATGTTATATATCATGCTATAGTACAAATTTCCATCTATCTTTTTTTTTTTTTTTTTTTTTCAAATTTTCAATTTTTTTGTTCCTTTTGTTTATAAGACATGAATGTACTACATACAAAATAAAAGAAATATCAAACACACAAAACACAACAAAAATGTATATGTGCCAATGCAAATAGAGAGAAGATGCACATGCAAGAAACAACTAACTAAAAAGTAAACATATAAATGTGATGCATGCACAAGTCAATGATACACAATAATAAAGTACAAACATGCATCAGAATAACCTAGCCAGATAGGTATATGAGTGATTTACCTTTAAGAGCACCTTGATCTACTTTACAGTTTTGCATATCACTCTTCTTTATCCAAATTAGCCTAGTAGAAGAACAATTCCTTGACAACTGTGTCACCAACTTGGTCAAACAACTTACTTGATCAGTAAGGAATCCAATTTGACAAATAAAATCCTAATTTCTATTTCTATTTAAGCATTTGTTTCTATGTCTGTTCAAGAATTGATGACACCTAAGACGTATGTGTCCTAACTCATCATAGTGAAAGCATGTAAGGATAAAACCTAAGACCAAGTTTAAGTGATCGCAGACGTCTATTCCTAGGTTAATGGGTCCTATGCTGTCTAGTAGGCCACCGTCTTACAAATCCCTTATTTTTAGGCTTTTAGTTTTGGCACATGTTTAGACTGATCAATGGTGGGTACAAAAGTGGTCTTTGAAGTACTAACAGTATTCTCTTTGAAACATAGACCTTCACTATTGCCAGTTGATTTGCTCATTCATAGGATGTTATCTAACTTTTAGAACCACTAGAGAAGGTAAGTAATTGAGGCTTAGAATACTCTAGACCGCACATAATGTTCTTAACCTGGATTTTCAAAGTCTCATTTTCAGCGATCAACTTACTGACTTTCGTAAAGGACTTCTCAAGCTCATACGTGAGATTACTAACATAAGTATCTAAAGATTCATTAATCGATTTCAATGCACTCAGGGTTGAGGTAGATTCCTGGATATACTTTAATAGCTTGTCTTTCTCCAATTTAATCTCCTTTACCTTTAAATCGAAAGCTTCATTAGTAGAAAGAATCTTAAGACTCTCCTCTTATTTTTTTATTTTTTTTTTATCGTAATCCAAATACATATCTTCCTCACACTCAGAATCTTTTCCAGATTGCTCACCACTATCTATACTAAATTGGCCTGGTATTGCCATAACATGGGAAAAACTAATTCGGGCTTAACATTTTTTATTGAGATGGAAGGAGAGATTTGCTTTAATTTTTTCTTCATGGCTCTCAGACAATACATTCAGAGATTTTAAAATGCGATGTGACCCATAATTCTAGTAGATGGTATAACTCTAAAAGCTAGATACCAAGGCAAGTTGACTACTACTACATGTCAAATTATCAACATTCAAATTTACCCTCTTGTATTGGGTATAGTCAATAGTGAGAACGATCTATCGATGTGTTAGTTCTTTACAAAGCTGAGGGAAATGATTGGGAAAGTCAAGGACCTAGCTTTTGTAACTGATTGGGAATAGTCTATAATAATTGGTATCGCTTATGTTTTTTTGAGGCACGTCATGGGTATTGCATGTACCACATACAAGGCAATCTAAAACTAGCTATCAGGGCAAATACATTCATTGTTCAGGAGAGCGATCGAAGCTTACAGTGGAAATTGCAAGAGAATCATTCCCACCATGGGATTACCTAACAAAAATGGGGATTGAATGTTGGGCGTGGTCACATTTTCCAGAACATCGATACAACATGATGATGTTGAACAACGCAGAGTCTTTCAATGCACTCATTGTTAAAAAAGGAATGAGAGTTGCCAATTCTCACAATGATCGAGAACATTCATAACATGCTACAACAGTGATTTCATGGTTGATGTGCAAAATCACAAAGTTGCACGTGCGTGCTAGCCTCGGTTCTAGGGAACAAACTTTTCAAAGCTGCAAAAGTTGAGAGAAAGTTGAATGTGGAACCACTGGATGCGCTACGCTTCTCTGTGAAATATGCATGTACGATATACATGGTGGATTTGACTAATAACACATGCACTTTAGTCGATTTCAGTTGGAAAGTTTTCCATGTGAGCATGCAGTCGTGATAGTTATGTATCAAGGCTTTGCAGCAAGAACGTTATGCTCTCCTTATTACTCTACCAATTCTTGGAGAGCAACATATACTGAGACTATATTTCCTCTACCGAATGAAGGCCACTGGGAAGTTCCCGACCATATTTTTCGACTTAATACATTGTTGCCACTAGAAGTTGAACAGCTTGGTCTTGGACATCCTTGTATTTCTAGAATACCATCTATCGAAAAGTTTTTGTTGACCATGTAGATGTGATAAGTACAGAGCAATAGGCATACTCGCTAGTTTTTCTACAAGTCGGATTCTTCTAAATGACAATTAGATCGATGTGTAATGATGTCAATGTTTAATGAACAGTATTTGTGTCTATTCATAATTAAATAAGCAATTATTTCAATATTACGAAAAAATCAATTTATAATATTTACATAAATTTTAGAATATTTACAATTATCTCTTAATTACAAAAAAATCAATGTATAATATTTACATAAATTTTACAATTTTTACAATTTTTTCATAATTTTAAAAAAAATCAATGTATAATATTTATATAAATTTGATAATATTTACAAATATTTCGTAATTACAAAAAAAAAATCAATGTATAATATTGAAATAAATTTGAGAATATTTACAATTATCTCATAATAACCAAAAAAAAAAAAAACTAATACACAATATTTACGAATCACAATTAAATTCTTATAAACTTTACGCTAACTTATTCCTCTAAATCTGCATCCATGATCGATTGATTTCATCAACCTTATGTGCTATATTAAAAAATTCAATGTATTTTATGCTAAAATGCCACAATTGCCACTGCAATTGAACAATAATGTGCTAGTTTGGTATTGTGTAGCTAAAAACTAATTTATAAATTTAGAAAAATTTCAAACAATTACGATATAGACTGTCTCATCACCTTCGTGTCTTGTATGATGGCTAATATTTCCAAACAATCATAGTTATTGGCTCCAAGTTTTGCTCGAGATGAATGATCGGAGTTGTACACATATATAATCGAGTCAGTGAAGATAATCTCCACGACAATGCAGTGATGATTCGGGATCACAGGAATGTACATATACATACAACACTCCCATGGCTTTCTCCTGACACTCGATGACATCTCAACGACCAACTCAAGCATATAATCGGGCACCATGTGCTCATTACCCATAGGATGGAATAACTGATACTTAATGATAATGGCACAGATGAACTCAATTTCAGTATTACTCAGCAAGAACAATGAAATGGTTTTAGATATCTTTTAGCTTGATCGAGCAACAAGTCCATGACCATGTCAATGCACTACAACAAAAAACACCAAAAAAGAGGGAGTTTTTTCATTTAATAAACCAAAAATTATGTATACATAAAAATTACAATATTACTACTTCATTTTCATCGTCGACGAGCCAAGTCTCCAAAATGGTGATTTCATGGAATCACTTTTAAGTGTCCGAGATCGTCCTTTGAGCTATCGTGCGGCTAGCTCTAAAAAAAGAGAAAATTGTTAAAAGAGGCATATATGAGTTAGCGTAGCATATTTTACTAAAATCATACAATACTTACTAGGCAAAATTCTTTTTCCACTCCGTCTCGAACTCTTTCCACTTGGAATGGTTCACATCTCAAAAATGATTGGGGTACGTCCCGTTGATGACCCTCCTCCTCTTTGACTCAGCTATGAAGGGAGAGATGACATAATGTGATGGTAATCTCGGCTTCTTACTGACCACCTATTCTGACATACCAATCGTATGCTTCGTAGTCTCAATCAAGACTGGCATCCTCTCATCCTCCGTCCTGGGGACCAACGTCTCTTCCAAGCTCGCTACCTCCTACATCCTGGGACTACCAATTCCTCAAAGCTCGCCACTTCTCTTTCATCCCTTCCTCCGCTATCTCTTTCATCCCCAATGGGGCCACCTGCTCTATCGTCCTTTCTTCCACCACCTTTTTTGTCCCTAATGGGGCCACCTGTTCCACTCTACAGATGTCCAAAATGATTCTAAAGCATCATTTGACCACAACAGTGGGCGATCCCACTCTATTACCCTCTCGATCAACCTCTTGGTCACTCTCTTTGTCATCTTTTCCAATACTTTATCACCTAACTACTAATTACCTCGGAGTGCTATGATCAATCTTGAAGGTCTACATAATGGCCACATAGCACTCTAACTTCGTGGGATAAATTGTTGACCCTGTCGTCCCAGATCGTTGACCCTTCCTATCAACTATCGTCGTAGCGCGTCGACTTCTTCCATTATAAATCCTATCAACTCTCATCGCAGTGTGCCGACCTCCTCTGCCATAAATCTAGTTAGGTGGGCATACATATCATCGAAATAATGATCATAACTGTGTGCAGGAGATCCACAAGGAAGGTCTTTGGATGGGGAAGAATGTGATCTTCTTGGTGGAGGTGATGCCCTCGATGATGGAAATCGTCAATCAACTGGACTGTGCTCGTACACTAATAACAATATTAAAACAATTAACTTACTTAATAATTTCTAACTCATACAAAAATGATAATATAGACCCAATCTCGGTCCAAGATCGAATCAAACATCTGGTCTTCTTCAGTGTGTAGAACAACTAATTCACACACAAACCTTGACCATTCTCCTCCATCGATGGCTTCAAATTAGTTATGACTTCAAGTTGTTATATTGGCATTTCAACTAGTTAATGATCACATAATGAGATTTCAAACTTAGTACAATATAAATAAAAAATATATAATACTCACACTAGGGTCGTTGAGGAGAGCTGATAACTATTTTTCAGATGGATGTCCAATCGGAATGCTCGCCAATGATGCATTCAAGAGCAGTGTGTAGAACCCAAAATAATTCTAGACACCTTAGTGGCACTAAGACATGAATATTGGATGACTAAAGTATACTTCAGATTTTTAGTCTTATTTGAGACCCATTTTCGACATAGGAAACATTCGATTTGGAAATTGATATCTGAATAAAAGTTGTAGCCCTTTGAGTTAAATTTCCAACACACTTTGAATTACCTCAATCCGATATCGGGAGAAGAAGTTATGATACAAACACTGAAAACTATGCAGTGTCAACCGGACTACAACCGGTCGACCGAAACTGCCTGAAATGAAAATTCTCGTTTTTCTCTAGAATTTAAATATTTATTTTCATCAATTATTTTCTCAAAGGGCCACCCACGTTTTTGGCAATAAAAACCCCACTAAATTGAAGTATTTAACCTCAAACTTAAATGACACCCATGTTTTCTTCTTAAATGAAATTTGACCCTTCATTTGTTTTAAGTTATGGGATATTTACCTATAAATGGAGACCTTATTTCACTCATTTTTTCTCACACCAAAAGCAAGCGCTTTTACATACTAAAGAAAGAGTTTCCAAGAGAGAAAAAAAGAGGGAGGAAAACTATTTTTCCTAGAAATTTAAGAAGTGTTTTCAAGCATCAATTCTCAACGATTTTCAAACATCCAAGGAGTGCATTTCTTTCAACATCCAAGTTTCATCGAAGTTTTCAATCCAAGTTTTCAAAGTTTCAAAAGCATCAATCAAGGTAGGTAGAGGTGCAATGTGTTTAATCGTGTTAAGTTATAAGTTTCGATTCATGTTAAAGTTTGTATGTCAAATGGTACTCCGGTACAGCATATCCCTCTATGTTAATGGTTGTATGTCAAATGGTACTCCGGTACGGCATACCTCTCTATGTTGAAGAAATGTTCATATGTCAAATGGTGCCATCAGGTACGGCATACCCCTTCATGTCAAATGGTGCCTCCGGGTACGGCATGTATGAAAAGTTATAAGGTTAATGTTTTGAAATGTATAGCCTGATCACGAATGCACCTATGATACCTATTGAGTTTTTCAACTCACCGGTTTAATCCCATCTCTACAGATTGAAGGAATTCTACCTCGGGCATGGATGGAGAAGAAGATGGAGAGTGATGCAACGAGTCCATGGAAATTCGGTGAATAAGTGATTTGGATTTATTTTTATGAAACGTTTTCCAATATTATTTCTTTAAAGTTTTGAATAACGCAGAATGCGAGAACAAGTTATGTTTTCTTCAAATAAATTACATTTTGTTGTTTTGAAAAATGATTCAGTGTTTTTGTTTAAAGTATTTGAAGTATTGTTATTTAAATTATTATCCGAAGATGTAAGCTTCCGCTAAAACGTATACAATTGTTACTAAACCACCGATTAAGCTAAGTAAAGTAAGTAGCGTTTCGGTCCACTAGGGGTCGGGGCGTTACACAGCGTGTCTTCCCACATCAAGCAAACCGGGTACCTAAGAGGGATACAATCTCATATGCCCAGATCTGTAACACATATGGTTATTATATATAAATTTACTATAAAAAATTTTAACGTTGATTATGTAACAGTATTTACCTGCACTGCTAGGGGCAATTCATAAGTATGGTACTTATGTATGGACCCCTTGCACTTCGAGTGTGATCTAATGAAGACGTTTATGGTGTCCTCGAAATATCTCTGCCCATGGATAGTTGTTGAAGGCATCGATATCGTCGATGATCTCTAGATGGAAAAGGTCGATCAAGGTCTTTTTTTATGATCCTAACATTTTGTCCCACACCCTGATTCCGCTAATTAGCTACGACAGAAGCCCCTTTTCCTGTCCTTAAAAATAAATATTATGTAGGCTATTGCTTTTTTTAGTACTGTTATGAGCTGCTTCATGACTCGTGATCTTTAGTTCGGTCATTAGGACGAACTTGAATAAGAAGAACGTAGCGACCTTGCTCTTGAGGTCGAAGTGGAAGGTACCGTCGTCAACTGGCTTAAGCAGCCGACATAGTAGTGCATTGATGATCTGCCTAGAGTACTTGACCTCCCTCAACAGATATAGGGGCCAGAGGAAAGGTTGGCGTAGAATATCCGTGTGCAGGTCATTCTGCAGTGAAACTGTTAAAGCAATTGTTTTAAGTAGCTTTTCCCGGCATCCATCTCAACTCCACATCTAGATGATATTCCATTTTACAAAAATTCGAATGTTAGGACAACAAATAATGAAATAAAGTACAATCTCAAAAAATTAAGCGAATCGAATTGTCACTGCTATACGCAAGACATATACTCATTTTACATCGGTACTAATAAAAAAACTAACTAAATTATAGACAAAAAAAAATGTCGTTATAGATCTTTTAAATCAAATTGAAAGGGGAAAAATGGAAAAACGAAAATCAAAGGAAAAAGAACAAATGGGTTGACTCTTCAACCCAAACTAGGACTCGGCCAAATAGTCTATTTAAAAAAATAAAAAATGGTATAGAAGGAAAAAATAAACAAAAAGGGAAAAGTAAAAGGAAAAAAATAAAGGAAAAACATGAAAAAAGAACAAAAAAGGGTAAAAAAGGGGAAAAAAGGATAAAAAGAAAAAAGGAAAAAAGAAAAGAAAAAGTGGAAAAAGAACCAAAAAAGAAAAAAAGAAACAAAAAAGAAAAGAAGAACTAGGTTTGGGCCAAATGGCCCAAAACCCAACTGTTTTCATAGAAAATGGTGAGATTTCTGCCATTTTCGGTGCCAAAAGATTTTTTTTTTTTTTTGCCGAAATTCATCCTAAACTAATAATCTACCTAAATAATGAAGAATAAACATGATAAATGTAATATCCCGAACTTCACATTACACATTTGGCCAATATGATTCATGCATTTCATGCTAATTATATTATCATTTGCATCAATTTCCTAATTGCTTTATCTTAAAATGGTACATTCGATCATCGAGGCTTTAGATTCTTTATAAGATGATCATCTTTGACTCCTCGATCTAGGTGGTGAATTTTACATTGAGCTGTGATAGAAAATTAGATTAACTAAATGTTGGAGATTAGCTTGGTAAGAAATGGAAAATCGAAAAGGTCAGAAATTAGTATCGACAAAGGTTCAAGCTTTCCATTCGGTTGATCAAGGTCACCTTAAACCCTAGATAGGTAATTGACATATTTGGGACATGAGGCATGAAGTGACATGATCAGGACGCAATAATATATGTTTCATATGACGTTATAAATATTGATGTGCGAATTGTTGAAATCAGTCAAGAATTGGAAGTCGATCGGGTAAGTCATTATATGAACGGTTGAGAAATTAGCTCTATAATATATTTTGGGATCTTAGGGCAAGTGAAATGGATTGTAAACACATTTATACCTGCAAAAAAAGAAATAAAATCAGATTTTTACTACAAGTGACCACTTTATGCTTGGGATATTTCCATTTTAACACTCAATTTCTTTAACCTTAAGGCATGATCTTGTATAGGATGGATATAGATATCTTGTAAGGCATAAAAAAATCCAAATACAATGGTAGAAAGGTCAAATAGTGCAGCAAGAAGCAACCTCCTACTTATTACTCACCAAAGTAGATTGATGTGGCTACATCCCATAAAATCCTTACTCTTTAAGCAAGAAACACAACCTCAAACGCTTAAGGACCACTTATTTACCTCCTGGATAATATATTAGCTCCCTTTTCTCGTCCTTAAGTGATTTCAAGTGAAAAAGAGAGTGAGAGTTAAAGAGAAATAGAAATAGGAAGTTGGAGTTTCTAGACTGCTGAGTTACTTCACGGTTTTGAGGTTTGTATCCATTATTTCTTGAGGGATTTATAATTTCTTGAACATTTTAACTTACTTGTGATTAGATTGGAGTTTTCTTAATGATTTTATGGTGCCAAAATAGGGGTAATTAATTACAAGAATTTGAAAGAAAGTAATCTGGACAGAGATGAGGATTTGCTAGAATTGAATGGTTTCAACCTTGATTTTGTATGATAGTTAGAGTCTAACTCATACATATCAATATGAATGTTTTTATATGCAGTCATGGAGTATAGAAATGATGTTAATGGCCTAGATTTTTGTTGGTAGCATACTAATAAAATGGAAAATCGAAAACTGTCACAAGGAAAATAAAACTACCTGATTTTGTGTGGTGAAAAAGGGATGGTTTTTGAGGTTGAAAACACTTCACTTGTCACGACTTTAGGGCATGATTACCATCACATACATGTTATAGAAATGTGGTAAGAATTTGGGAGTCGTTTGATATAGTTAAGGGGGTGAAAGAGGATTGGAAAAATAGTTTGACGATGATGGAAATCTGAATAACAGATTCTGTCCATTTCCTTGTTTAATATCGTTTCAACCTTTACATATCCATTAATCATATCTTGGGCCTAGGAAATAGATTTTAGTGAGTACTAGGTTTTTGACAACAACTGGATGACGTTGACGTTCATAGTTGGACTCGAGAAATAGTGAGATTTATAGGACTAGTTTGTAATGCCATCGGTAACTTAAAAAGATGAATTTGTCCAAATTATTTTGGCATGAATGGATGTATTTTGGGATTGTGTGTGTTAACGTTATTAAATTGAGGATTGTCTTTAATATTAGATGGTAATACACATGATTTTTCGGCTATGAACAAAAAAAGAAAATTGATACACACTTCATAGGAGCTTGCACACACAAGGGCGAAATGTAAGTAAAAATCCATTTCCAAATACGATGCAAGAACCCAGTATTTGTGATATGGTAATGTTGGAATATTTACATAACTTTGATAAGAGACTTATAACACATCATGATGATTATGATCGTTGAGTATGAGGTTGAGGTTGAGGTTGAGGTTGACAAACCTATTGACATCGATTTTCATCAGCTATGTCAATCATGAGAATTTTCATGAGCATGAACGACATGTGATCATGATTGAAAATCCTACATATGAAACATGATTTCAAATTGAGTTCTCCTTATAAATGTTTTATTGACCACTACTAGGGTACTGAGGCATGTGAGGCATGCTTATGTGATATGTTTTGACATCGTGAGTGATACTTCCTGGGTGATTGCAAAAGTAGATAGGGGATGGGCCTTTGGTGATCACGGAAGGGTGGACCACTCGACTATGCCCTTGCGATATTATGATTATTGGAGTTGCCGGTGGGATACTTCTTGGAAGATCGTAGAGATAGTTAGGGGATGTGCCTCTAGTTGTCACGAGAGGATGGTCCACTCCCCGGTGTTGATTTCATATTGGTCATTTGATTATTAATTATTGATATTGATATTATGCAGAGCTCTATCCGGTGCATAGTAGGTAGGTCAAGGGCCCAATGAAAAGAAAACTTTCAAATGAAATGATTTTGAATTGACTTTGATGATTATTGGAATATGATGCATCTTTAGCATAATATTTAAAATGAATGACATGGTGTCATATTATTGTTACTCATACTCATGATATGCATGATTTTTGCTTGCTAAGCATTAACTTATGTAGTTCTTGCATTGTAGGTGAGTATGGAACTATGTAGAGATCATGGCTATCTGTGGAGCTCTTATGGGATTCCAGAGTTTGATGTACATGGATGACGGCCAGTAGGGTTATTTTGTGGGCTGTTGTCTATTGTGTTATATTTTGGGGATTTTGTATTGTATCACTTTTGTAATGGCCTGTAGATATGTTTATAACATTAGAACATATGTGTTAGATTATGGTTATATGATCTTTGATTTCGATATACTATATGATTGTGACAAGTGATTAGGAGTTAATAAATAGGGAAATAATTGTGAAGATGCTTGTTTCATTTTATCAAGTGAAAAAAAATGTAAATTTTAAATTCTATGCCTAGGTCGAGTCATCAACTTCATTCCACACAGGATAATGTATGGTTATGTATGGTGACCTATGTTATTTAGGGTGTGATAATAAATAACAATTTAAATTACAAACTCCATAACGAATGCAAAAATTGAAAAGCATTCTTTTAATCCCACAAAAAACTAACCTTGTTAAGTAATAGCCATGTTTTGTGGTTGTCGACGTTGGGTAGACTGTCGAGATGGCAACTCTCGATCGGATTCGATCGTAATAGCCGACTGTGTGAAATTTGTAAAATTTTCATTTTTTTTTCTCTTTATCTCTTTGTTGGTTAAAGATGAGGGTAAAAATGGCAAATGATAATTTATATATCTAAATCAACTTTTCACTTTTTTTTTTAAATGATCAAAGGCTAATGTGGAAATATGGCCAAGTCAATCGGTCATTTCCACTTATTTCCTCGTGTTTAGTGCATGGATGATTTCTTCGTGGAATGGGCATGATCAGGATTCTATTGGCACATTTTTTGGGCCAACAGGATCTATCCTTAAAAGGTGGGTGCATTAGCAGGATTGATCTCGCCAATAATTTGAGTTTTATAATAGGTGAAAAGATTCTCGTCTTTCAACATCTCTTTTATAAAGTTGCTGTGATGTATTCTACGTCTAGGTTCGGTTCTACAAATTTCTCACACAAGCTTTCCCCAGTACTTACAAAAAATTCTTTACTGGCAAATAAGTTTTTAACCTATCCTTGACAGCATCGAATGTTTACTTTCCTGAATGAGGTTTTCGTAGCATGTTTCCTTCAATAGTTAGGATAGTATTGACTAGCAGAGTCTATAGGGCTGCTTTCCTTAAGGTGCTGACATAGATCTCACAAGCTACTTAAGCACAGGTGGAGGGTAGAGGTTACAAGCTTTTAGCTATTTCAAGGATCTCATTATATACGAATCTATTATCCATGATTGGGAAGTTCATGTATTCATAGCATACAATTGTCTTATCACTTATCTCCATGCCTACTGTAATTTGTCCTCTAGGCATTAAAACATTTCATAAAGGGTTTCAATCATTGGTACCCATGGTTTTCTCCTTGATCTCCCTGGAGAAAGGTAGTTGTTCATCATCCTTATCCAAGTCATATAACCTTGTAGGTCGATTATCATATTCCTCATCAAGTGTGAGTAACCTTCTCCGAAAAACCTTTCGTTGGTAGGCCTATTCCTATGATGCCACATGAGCAACCTTTTCAAAGTACTATTATAGGTTTTTTACGCATGCACATTGGTATTATCACGAAAAGTGCTATTAATGGATTAGCTACATTTTCTTTAAATTCTTCCCATGTGCTTGCCTTTGTGTTTTTAATCTTTGGCCGCAAAGTAGCATTTTCTGATGTTAGCATTTTCAAGCTTTCAGCCATCTCTTGAATAGTTTTGGCAGTAGACATTTTCTTTCACAAGTAACGATGTTGTGAGGGAGAAATGTCGGCTTGCGTTTCCACCAAATTTTCCTATCTATGCTACTTAGGATTAACGTCACTATATGGTGGACAGTCATTTCATTCTTCGACTTCCACCTATAACTCTTTTATCTTCTCTGGTTTCTTTTCAATTCAACTCATCATTTCATATCTTAGAGATTTCAAACCTTTTCAAATGTAACAAGATTTTGTGGTGGACTCTATTCAAGTATTTGTCATAGACGATGCAAATTTACTAAAGATAAAAATCGGATCAACAAATGCTACTCACCAAGCTATGATTTTCACTTCCTAAACTCACTAGTTATGATGCTCAAATAGGAGTAAGAAGGAAAATAGTTATTTGAGAGAAAGATATTTGAATTACATGTATTTCTCTTTAAAAGAGGGGGTATTTATAGATTTTTCTCCAAGCCTTAGTGTAGTTTGATCTTTTTCAGAGAATGACAGAAGTTGGCTCTGTATTATTGATTCGATTGAGGATCATGCTTTATTTATTAGCCCAAGTCCCCTTTATTCAATCCCATTTCAATTTCATTGATAACATTTATGTCATCTTGCTCAGACTTGAAGTCATTCTCAAAATCTATGAAGTCTGGATCATCCTCATAGTTGTCATAAATTTAAAGCACATTAAAATTTAGCATGCAAAATATCAGTGTAGTCATGAACTCATATCATTTTATATCTAGTATAAAATTATGTTTCGAATTACAAGTATGCAATTGTGGACTATACAAAGATACCAAAAAAATTGCCAACCATGCCAAATGCGAAGTGCTGTGTTTGTAAGCAAGAATGTATGCAAACAGGTGAACTTTAACCCAACAATGGACTTGCTCCATCCTTTTTGTTTGAAAGCAAAGAAACATTTGTACGAAAGCATCTCTAGAATATAAGTAGAACTAATATCGGTTTCCTTTTTGACATTCATTTCATTTATAAATACTAATTTGCAAGCACATATACACATTTTTTACCTTTCAAGATATCACGTCAGTTACGACTCTCCGTTCAATCATTTAACTCAAAATTCAACCTCCAGTAGCAAAGGTAGAAATCTAAGTCAGTGAGGGCATGGTTTAACTAAAAATTATAATTTTTGAAAACACTATTTATGTACATAACAATAGTCACTACAAATCATCTTGCAAATGTAGAATGCTATATACTATCTGAAGCAATTAAAAACTCCACCTCATTCTATATATACATTTCCATATATCTGAAAATCATCCTTGTCCTGTCATTATATCGGTCCATATAAAAAAATTGTTTTGAAATTATCTTTAGGTGGTTTGTCCATGTGCATGCCTTCCAGTATATGAAGTTTGTGGTCCACAATTGGTAAAAAAATTAAAAGGGACGTTGTTTGTGGTATGGAATATGTTGTTGAAGAGTAGCTTTTCGTTCCAACAATGACTATTTGCTCAAAATTTTGGAATCAAAGAGCTGCTTCTTCATGCTTTGGTTTGCTAACAATGACTAGTAGTTGCTTTGTTACATGATCATTTGGATTTGGGGATTAGGGTTTAGATTGATTCTTTGCGTAAGAGACAGACTAATTTGG
This sequence comes from Olea europaea var. sylvestris, assembly GCF_002742605.1. Taxonomy (NCBI): domain Eukaryota; kingdom Viridiplantae; phylum Streptophyta; class Magnoliopsida; order Lamiales; family Oleaceae; genus Olea; species Olea europaea. The sequence continues at coordinate 9,233,213 of NC_036238.1, forward strand.
GGCAAAACGGATTTCATGCTTTATATATTTTTTGGGTTTTATTTGAAGTTGGATTTGTTTATTTGGTAAAACCATGTTTGGAAGATATTTGGAATTGATGACATGGTGATGAGTTGGCGGATGATTTAACATTGGATGGATTTAACTGGTCATGTCAGATTTTTGTCATCCAAACAGGCAGCAGTTGAAATGGTTCCATCCGGTAAGTGATGAAGTGGAACAAAACGAAGCTCAATAACCAATTAATCACTTGATGAAGTTCAATGAGCAAATCCTAGCATGGTGAAAAGTTCAGCGACCTTTCAAACATTTAACTCTCGTATATCTTGTGTAGATGTCTCTTCCCTCATATGTTTGGTATATTTCTCTCATTTTTTTTTATAATTATATAAATATATATTTTCTAGGCCTATCTGGTGCACAAGTTAGAACCATTTTTTGACTAATGGAAATAGTATAGAAATGCATAGACTTGAATGGTTTTGTCGAATTTTTCTCTTCTTTTAGGGTTTTCGGGTCTAGGTAGATACATGCAACAATAGGTGTAGAATCAGTGGATTCCATGAGATTTGGTATTTAGTTATTTTTTATTGAAAAGATTATGGGATGGGAAAAATTCACAAATCATGTTTTAACTATGCGCAATTCAAAAATAAAGTTTTAGCTAATTAATTAAAAATATTTACTAATTAAATATAGCGAGGTCACATTTATACAATTAATAGTCACATGAACATAATTATAGGTCACAACTTATTTATTGGTCACTTATTATCAAATTAATTTATCACAAATTATTTCGAGGTCACAAATCGAAATTTTTTAGGTCATAGTTTATGTCATTGGTTACAAATCCAAGAAAAATTATAGGTTACAGGTCACATGTTTTTAAATTTGATGGTCACTACTTACTTTTTTAAGTCACAAATGATCGAATTTTAAGGTCACGATTTACAAATCCAAAAAATTATAGGTCACATGTCACATATTTTAAAATTTGATGATCACATATTACTTTTTTAAGTCACAAATGATCGAATTTTAAAGTCATAATCCACCACAATACTTGGACACAGACACTAACCCACTCGCCACAACACCACCATCGCCACCAGCACCACCACCAACATGAAAACTACCACCACTCCAAAAATCAACAAACCTAACTAAAATACCTCAACAACAGCCACCACACTAAGCCAAGCACACCACCCAACCACCACCGCTGCCACTCGGAACCACCACTGCATCCTCTACCACTCCAAAAACCAACAAACACCTAAACACCTCACCAATACACTTCTACACAAAATAGGTGGCGATCACACCACCAACACCTACACCCACAACCACCGTCACTTTCCACTACCTTTACCCCATCACCACTACCACTTTACAGCCAACACGATAACGCCCAAAAACAACCACCTTACCACAAACACCCAGAAAACACCATGTCACTGTAGCTGTTGTGGCGACTGGAGCGCGGACACATATCAAAAAGGAGCAATTTATCCACATTTTTTCCATCCCCAAAAACACATACATGTCACATCGATAATGAAGGCAAGAGGGCGATGGAGATGATGGAGGTGGTTGATCGAAGGGATGATTCGACGTCCGTGCATTACATCGGTGATTGAAGAAGTGAAGGTGACGGAGATGATGGAGTTGATCGATCAAATGGGTGATTCACCATCTGTAAATGAAGGGGTGATTTGTACAACATTGACGGACTGCAGAAATTAATTGGCATCGAAGGTTGTAATCAGCATCGCCCGACTAGTTCTCAGACGATTGGCCCAGCTCCTTCGTTGTCAGTTGCTTGAGTGAAGAGAGAGAAGGAACAAAAAAGAAGATAGAGATGAGAAAGAGGTAGAGAGAAGAGGGAAAAGAAAATTTATTTAGGGTTTGTATTATATTGATACTTGATTTGCAATTCATAAAACCTTTTACCTGAATTTTGAATTGTACTCTTTTACCCCGTACTTTTATGTAGTTTCCACTTATGGGATCCTAATTTAAGGACTAGAAACAAGATAATTTCAATTAATCTTTAGAGAAAATTAGGTCTTATGCATCCCATATCAAAGAACATTGGCACATACGCTCTCATTTGGATAGGGAAAAAAAATGAAACATAAAAATTTTATAATATTAAACTATTTGGGGGCAAAAAGGTAAAATTCATTTTTTTATTTTTTCGATGATCAAAAGTCAACCATTTGACCGAAATTTGACCAATTTTAAAAATGATAAAATGATCTTTTAACGTTTAGCCCCTATCTGGGCTCCATTAAAATGTACTTTTGAAAAAAAAATTATGAGGAAATTAATTTTTTGGAGAATGTGTGATTATATTTTATTGAAAATGTGATTGAAAATTAATTTTGAAAACAAAATGTATTTTTAGTTTAACGTAAACCAAAAAGGAACTTAGTTAAAAAAAAAAACAAAAAAAAAAAGAAAAATGAAAAAACTTCCGGTGGATGTCTCAAAACCTTTAAAAAATATGCAACACGATCACAAATCTTTAATAAGTGCATAAGAAGACCTCTAACAATTTTCATCTTAAATCTGTTGTTGACCAAAAGCAAACGTTTGACTATAATTTGACTAATTTTTAGATGGGAAAAATAGTGTTTTGATATTTAATTAACTAAAACATTATTAATAGAAAAAAAAAATAAAGAAAAAACATTTCTCAGTTTTTTTTCTTTCTATTTTTCAATTTTTTGAATAATTAAATTTTAAAAGGTTACTTTGAACTTTTAAAAATTGGTCAAATGAATGTTAGATATTTGACTTTTGATCAACAAACAGATTTTTAGATGAACATCATTTAGAAAAGGTCTGAAAATTTATTTTAATTAAACGAATATTAAAAAACTATTTTGCTTTTTTGTAAACATATAAATTTATGAACAAATGTAAGTTTTCATCAACTAATGAATTTTTGAATAAAAAATTTCTAGCGATCCTCTTATCGAACATTTTTGAAAATTTTGAGACTATCCTGCATATTTTTTAAATGTTTAGAACATCCACTACAATTTTCCCTAAATATAAGTTGACGTGCCTATTTATAGTCTTTAATGTATGTGGAAATTGTGTACCCAATGAGCTATTATAGACAATTCTACAAAAATGAGTTGATTTGCCTTTATAGTGTTCAATGTCGATGAAGATTGTGAACCAACGAGCTATTCTAGACAATTCCACAAAAATGTGTTTGACTTTCCTATTTTTACAAAATATGTATCTTTATTTTATTATAATCTATTACATTTCTTTTCTTGATTTTTGGTCTATCTAAAATTTTTGCTGATGCAGTATTTGAAGTTCTAGAAATTCTCGACGTTATATTTTTCCCTGTTACTCTTCTTCTTTTGGAGATCCGAATGAAGGTAAACGCTTAATTTTGAAGTTCTAAACATTAATTCTATCTTTATATGGTACGAATCGAAGTTTAGTCCAACTCAATTTTTTTTTTCAATTAATTAAATTATAAAAGATTATTTTGAACTTTTAAAATTTATCAAAATCAATGTTAGATATTTGACTTTTGATCAATAGACAGATTTTTAGATGAACATCGTTTATAAAAAAGTTCATTTGGAAAAATGTTTGAAACCTTTGTTGCATTCCCCTTGTTTTAATTAAATAAATATTAAAAAACTATTTTGCTTTTTTCCAAATATGTCAAAGTATGAATAAACGCGAGTTTTCATCAGCTAACAAATTTTTGAACCAAATTTGTCTACAGATCCTTTTATCGAACATTTTTTTTTTAAATTCTGAGTCTGCTGTGCATTTTTTAAATGTTTAGCACAATCACTACAATTTTCCCTAAATATGATTTGACTTGCCTGTTTTTAGTCTTTAACGCCGGCGAAAATTTTGAACCAAATGATCAGTCCTAGACAATTCTACAACCACGTGCTATTCTTGACATGTCTACACAAATGAGTTAGCTTGCCTATTTTTTAGAAATATATGTATCATTATTTTATTATAATGAGAGCCGGCCCTGAGGCCAAGCCACCTAGGCAAACGCCTAGGGCCTCAGAAATATGACTTTGGCCCAAGACCTCAAAATTCATACCAGCGCCAATGGAAAAGGGTTAACTGTTAAGCGGAAGGAAAGGGATATGCGGTAGGAAGGAAAGGAAATTGAAGTTGAACGGATGGCCCCTTCAATTCAGAATATTTTTGTTGTCCATCTTCAACCAACATTATTTCTAGATTATGCATCCATGGACCATGGCTAGAAGAAACTAGAAGAAACAGGTTTGAGCAACAACCACCGCCATTCTGGAGTTTTCTCTTGCACCGCCTTGGCTGAATAATCTGAAGAAGTAAGAATGCTGAAATTTTTGGTAGAATTGTCTAGATAGTAAATATGTGTTGTATGAATTGTGTGTGTGTGGAGAGCAGTGTGGGAGTGTGAAGAGAATAGGTAGAAAGATAGAGAGACAAACAGTTTGGGTGTATATATATATATATATAGAGAGAGAGAGAGAGAGAACATAAATATATGTATACACGTGTGTGTTAGAGAGATAATGAGTGGGAAGTGCCATGAGTGATAAACCTAATTGTGAGGTGCTGTGAGTTTACAAAATAATTAGTGATCTGGTATGTCTAAATTTGTGTAAAACTCATTTCCTAAGGCATGTCCACTCTTTCTCTCTTTCATGAATCACATGCTTTAAGTCTCTTCAAATTGAGTTTCAGGATCTTAATTATGGACATTTTGTTTTTGCGTTTGGGAATCATCTAATAGACTAAAACATGGTTGCTAAGTGCTATATGTTGTTATTTATTTATATATTTAAGTTTTGTTAGGGTTGTTAAAAAAAGTATTTCTAAGGACCTCGTAATGGTTGGTCGCCTAGGGCCTCAAAAATTCCAGGGCCAGCTCTGATTATAATGTATTGGATTTCTTTCCTAAATTTTTGGGCTATTTAAAATTTTGCTGATGGATTGTTTGAAGCTCTGAAAAATCTCGATTTTATATTATTCACTACTATTCCTCGTTCTTTAGAGCTAAAGTTCCGATTGAAGGTAAATGCTTAATTTTGAAGTTCTAAACATCAATTCTATCCTTATATGGTACTAATCGAAGTTTCATCCGATTCAATTGTACATGCTATCGTACTTTATAAATCATACGAAAAGCTTCTAGTTTTGAGGTGCTGGTTCATTTTCAGGTTGGGGTGGGTTGGCCCTTAAAAAATTGTAAAACGTGATGTAGATTTAAGGAATGATCTAAATTTTGGTTGATTTAGCATAAATATAGATTTTTTTTTTCAGCCGGATAATTAATAAAATGAGTAACAAGGTTTAAAAATTTTAGAGGATCTAATCTAATTTACAAAATGAGTAATAAGGTTTAAAAAATTTAGAGGATAGGAAATCTGTCTTCTAGAAAGAAAAAAAAAAAAAAAAACATTTTTTTGCTTGTTTTAATTGATTATGCTCAACTTGCTTTTATAATTTTACTAGTTTTCTCTAATGCCAGCTTGCTATATTCATCAAGAATCTTGAGTTTGTGTGCCTGGAAACGTATTGGATATGGCTTATGCTGCTCTACTTTCACTTACTCAAACACTAGAACAGATCCTGGGTTCCCGCCCTGAAGAGAAACAGATCAAATCTCTCCATGAAAAGCTTAGCTTCTCGCTATCATTTCTGGATGATTCTTCACCCAAAAACACTGAATCAATGACACGTATGGAAGCAAGAATCAGAGATGCAGCATATGAAGCAGAGGACATAATTGAATTGCATCTGTCAAAAGAGATTCTTTCAGATGGCTTACAGAAGGTAATAAAAGAGATTGATTCCATTTTGGTTGATGTGGAGAAGATGATAGACATGAACGACATAGATGGTTCATCAAAGTCCAGTTCCAATAACAAGAGTGCTGTAGTGGGATTTGATAATGACTCGATGCAAATTAATATTCCGCTCAGTGGACCACCTCCTGAATTCAAAAGTACCTCAATTGATGGAATTGAAAACACATTGGTGATCAAATCAATTAATGTTTAAAGTACATTTCTTTGTCTATTAAAATCCATCACGTTTGCACTTCATGACTACCAATTTACTGTTATTAGTTACATCTTATTTATGTATAATCTTGCTTGAATTACTTTTATTTATATCTCAATAGTTGTTTATCTGCCTTGTTTATTCATAAAAGTTGAGACAATGAAAACAGAGGTGTATGTCTAAAAACTCCATAAGACATCAAAATGCAAATTAAAGGTTGGACGATCAACTTGAAAGAAGAAAATTTAGATTGTCCATGCCATTTTCTAGCCACGAAATTGAATTCCACTATCATTTTAAATCTTGAGAAAAAGGATAAAGGAAGTTGAATGGCAATTAGAAGTTAGATACAAGTTAGTTAAAATGTTGTGCAAAAGAAATATTAATTTTCTCCATCTTTTGAAAAGAATATGGCAAATAATTGAAGTGACCAATTTTTTTAGGGTCATTCAATCAAAATATTTTCTCTATCTTTCAATCTCAATTCTATTCAGGAGAGGTGGTGAAGACTAATGAACAAAATGAAGTAAAAGATCTGCAACTAAGGAACTCGTTGCGCGCTATTTCATCAAAATCTACTTTCACTAAAAAGATTATTATGGTGGGGTTTGAAGATGACTTGCTCCAAATTAAGGAAGAACTGGTAGGTCAATCCTCTAGGTTGAAAATCATTTCAATCGTCAGAATGGGAGGCATTGGCAAGACAACACTTGCCAGTAATATTTACAATGATTCATTTATTAAGCATCACTTCCACATTCGGGCCTGGACAACTCTATCTCAGGAATATCATGTGCGAGAACTGCTTGTAGACCTTCTAAAATCCACGGGAGATTTCATTGATGAAATGAATCAACAGGAAACAGACCAATTAAAAACTCGCGTATATCAACGTTTAAGGGGCAATAAATATCTGATTGTAATGGATGATTTTGGGATGTCAAAGCCTTAGATGAACTTACAAGGATATTCCCAGATGATAATAATGGAAGTCGGATAATTTTGACTACTCGGCTATCCAGTATTGCTGCTAATTCTGACTCTCCTGGCCCTATTCATCATCTGAGTTTTCTAAGTCCCGAACAAAGCTGGAACCTTCTGTGCCAGAAGGCCTTTGTGAAAGAATGCTGTCCCTCTGAACTAGAGGAAATTGGAAGGAGGATTGCAGAAAAAGGCAAAGGACTTCCACTTGCACTCGTAGTAATTGGTGGCGTCCTCTACAAAGCGGAGAAGACACGAGCCAATTGGGAGTATGTTGCAGAAAATGTAAAATCTGCTGTAACTGGAAATTTTGATGATTTCATGGAGATACTCTCTTGGAGTTACAACCACTTGCCTCACCGTCTTAGAGCGTCCTTCCTTTATATGGGAGTTTCCCCTGAAGATTATTTTATCCATGTCACCCATCTTATCAGGTTTTGGGTTGCTGAGGGATTTATAAAGCCAATTACACATAATAATTTTGAGGAAGTAGCAAAGGAGTATTTGGAAGAACTTATTGATAGAAATCTAATAATGGTTCGCCATCGGATTTGCACTGGTGAAATCATAACCTGCAGCATCCATGACAGAATGAGAGAGCTGTGTGTGAGGAAAGCTCGGGAGGGAAAGTTTCTTCACATCACGGATCAAAAAGTTGAGATTTCAACGGAACTCATGAAAAACCAGCGTCATCTAAGTATTCATCGAGATATGCGGTATGACCTATCAGACATATATGACTCAACTATCCGTTCACTTCTATACTTCACAGATAGTCTATTGCCAAATTCTCTATGTTTTCAGCTGCTCAGGGCGTTGGAAGCAGGCAATATAAATTTCTGAGTTTCCAATTGAAATAGTAAAAATTGTTAATTTAAGGTATATTGCTTTGTCCTACACTGGGATATTCAAGATTCCTGTCTCAATATCTAAACTTTGCAATCTTCAGACCTTGATGGTTTTTCGAAATTCTAAGGGTAAAATATTGTTACCAGAGGAACTCTTAAAGATGCCACAGTTAAGGCATCTCTTGTTCGATGAAGCTGTCTTGCTTTGTTCTCATGGTCCACAAAATGCGAACCTACAAGAACTTTCTGGTGTAATAGATTTCAGATTCACTCAGGAGGCCCTTCAAATAATTCCGAACCTGAGGACATTGAGAATTTCTTACTATTGTGACCGTGAAACTGGGTTGTCATTATACTGTCTTGAGAATTTAGTCCTCCTGGAACAACTTGAAAGTCTTAAGTGCAATTTTTGGAGACATATTCCTCTGCTTCAGAACCTTCCCACCAAATCTGAAGAAGTTAACTTTGAGTGGTTGTAGAATTTCTTGGGATAATATGTCTCTTGTTGGTTCTCTTCACAATCTTGAAATTCTCAAACTAAAACACGTTGTCTTTGAAAGCACTTCATGGAAAGCAAAAGAAGGGGAATTTTCTCGATTAAAATTCCTGCTTGTTGACAGGAATTTATTGGAATTCAGGGAAGCCGAGGCAGCACATTTCCCAAGCCTTCAGATCCTATGTCTTAGGCATTGCCCCTTTTTAAATTGCATCCCTTCTGAAATTGGAGAAATTCCAAGTCTTCAGTTAATCATCTTGTATGAATGTCGGTTATCTTTTGTTATTTTGGCACATTCAATGCTAGAGGAGCAACAAGAGTTGGGAAACGATGAACTTGAGGTTCATGCCTTTTCATATTCAGATGGAAAAACTTACCATGGCATCTCCAATCGTAAGGTCAAACTTACCCTTGGGCATAAAGTATCTGTAAAGAAAAAAAATTTCATTGTGCATTAGCTGCAATAGTGAGGACACTTTTTTTTATACAACTTTTGTCTTTCAATGCACTTCCTCACATGCATGCCAATATAGATGCTCATTAAAGGTCTCATAGGTGATAATTTTTCATAAATAAGTGATAGCAAAAGTCGAACTCTGATGTTTCATCTACTCCTATACTATGTTAAAACTACAATATTTCGATTACTACAATACTTCGTTAACCTAGTTTAATATATTAAATAAGGAGGGGCTACACATATACAATTAAATATAAATTTTTGACCCCTTCATTTTTTTTCTTGTTTTGACTCAAAGAATCGTTATTGCATGGATATAGCTTGATTTGACTCAAAGAATAATAATAATAATAATAAGGTGATCTATAGCCTAATTTCTTACAGCAGATCGCCCCTAAATTTAGTCCCCTTCAAACAATTTTAACTTTTAGGTAATTTGTTCAACATGGTCATGGTATCACGTAAAGCAAAATATTAGGTTCAAGCATACCATGAGAAAGTGAATTCGACTTTAAATTGGGAATGGTGAATTTACATTTGGGAAACATTAGTTTAATCAACTTTGTCAATTCTTTTTCTCCTTGACATGCATTTTTGCAGATGTATACAGCACACCAGAAACGCATCATAGAGTACAAACTCTGGTAAGTTCCGTGAGTCGTTAATTTAAACATATATAGCATTCATCGATTGCACCAGAAAAGACTAAACTTTTGGTTTGCTGCTAATTATGTTATTCTTCATTTTTGAAATTAGCTATTGCAGAGGCATAGATTTATTTGCCTGACGTATGTGTTCAAAATCGGAGAATTTCAACTGCTGTCAATTAACTTTTAATGAAATTTTAAGTGGAACAATAAACTTTAATTGTTTCAATCGAGTCCCAAATTTCAATTCAGTGTTCTTATCTTTCTTAACTACAATATAAAATTTCAAACAATTAAGATTTTATTTTTCTTGAAAAATTTATATTGGTTGAAAGGGTGGGCTCGATCATGGAAGGCACTTCATAGTTTCTTTCTTTTATTTTCTCTTAGCAAACTTACAATAATTTATATGCCTCTATCAGGAGTTATGCAGATTATGAGAGAAACTTTGAAGTAAAAAGTCAGATGCCTTCAAAACGGTAAGCTAATTGAGTCCTTTGTGTTGAACTCTAGGCTTTCCCTTTTATAATGGTTCTAATCGAGGGTTTTCTCCTCCTATTCTAAATCCTTTTTTCTTTTTGCATTTAATGATAATAATTTTCTAAGTTCTAGTCTACTTTGAAATGTAATTCTGAATCTAACAAGGGACACCACGTGTACATTGGTAGTTAAATTTCTCTCTTTGTTTTGGAACTTAAAGCAGTATAATACACAATATTGGGTCGAAGTTTGATGTTAACAAAGAGAAAAGTGTCAAAGATGAAGGTTGGGTTTTGAATTATTTAAATACCATTTACTATTAAAAATTAATAAATCTATATGAATTAAGTGGATGTACAAATTGTATTGATAAAAGTTGAACATGGTTAGGATGTAATTAACAAAGGTCTTGCAACATATTGCACCTGTATACAAAATGACATTTTAATTGCACAAATATAAGTTTTTGTTTCAGGAGGCTGAGTTTTTCCCATATCTGACACAGTTGCCATTCTTTATAACCTTGTCGTTACATTATTTAGTGTTACTATGTTCCTGTTAGACCTTGCAAAGAAATCCGCAAGCCTAGCTAACTATTGGCTAAGTATAAAATGATATGCGAGGGGAAAAAAGAAAGAGAAGGCTCGCATAAAAATTGCGAGGCACTTATCATATACTGGATGGCTACAAGTTATCAATAAGGAGCACATGCGCAAATAAATAAAGCATAATTCATAATTGAATCAATTAGAAGATAGCCAACAATGAGCCGCCATTTGGCACATTGTAGAAATGACCAAACTATCCTAATTCTTGGAGGATAATCGATAAATACCACCTCATTTGAAGAAAAGAGCATGCAATTTCGAATCTCTCTCTCAAATAACTATTTCTCCTCTTGTTTTAGTTGAAGCATCAAGATTAGTGAATTTAGGAAGTGAAAGACATAGTTAGGTAAGAGTATGTATTGATTGTATTTACATTGATATTCGATTGCAATTGTTTCATCAATTATTTCATTTGATTCAGTTTGTACTATCAACAAATTGGCACCATCTGTAGAAAGCTTGAGGAAAGTAGACCTCGAATCCCCACTCTTCAACTCAGGGATACGTAAAATCAAAGGAAATGAAACGAGCAAGGATAAATCAACCATTAGCTGCAATTCTATGAGAATCTAGAGAGTAGCATTGTTGCAGCAAATACATGAGTAAATTCTATTTGGAAAACATCTGAAAAATGGTCAATGATTTAAAAGTACTAATGATAGACTTTGCTACACTATGTACGAAGATATAGAACCTACAGGCATATAGAAAAGGTAAATTTATAGGTAAAGCACAATTCCTAACCTCATCAATTACATCTATCGAACTTAGAATCTAAATTTAGGTACCAAAGATAAGGTAGTTTTGATCTGTGCAATAATAGCTGGTTAATGTCTTCATTGCATACTCTAGGACAACGAGAGTACAGATAATGTGCTACACCATGAAGCATTTGACCAGATACAAAAGATTAACCCTCATATTCTTGTGACGGATCGTCACCGCTTCACCAGAGGAGGCTAAGTCCTTCACGGACAGGCCACTTTGTTAGTGAATGATACTTTAGTTTCAACATCGTCAAGGGTAAATTCGTACACAACAAAACCTTGGACAAACTACCTTGAAGCAGGCAAAGATAATCATCTCTCTCCATCATTCGCATGTGAGATATTCCACCAAGGAAGATGAAATGTCTTCAAAGTGCAATTAAGAAATCTTATACAAGAGCTGTAAAAAGTAACAAAGGAGGCTCGAGAGTTCCTAAAAATATTGTCGCTATAGTTGAAACTAGTAACTCTGAGGAAAAATTAGAATTAACGATTTTATCAATCCTTGCAGACTGAGTGTACATTGAAAGTGGTCGTGGTCGAAGAGCTAGAAAGCTTTTCCTTTGGCTCAGAAGGTTCGAGGTGGATAAACTATTGAAAAATAGCTTTTTCGCGAAGCTCGCTATTCAATTTAGGTATGCAATCCAGTTCTAGTACCAAAGAGCAACACAAAATAAATTATGTGCATGTTACTGCAATGCACGAGCTGTTAAGTTTCATGAATGCATATTCGAGATATAACCAAATTCCAATGTATGGACTTGACGAGGAATATACCACATTCATAACTATTCACTACTATGCCGTTACAAAGTAATGTCATTTGTGCTCAAAAGTACGGGGGACAACCTATTAAAGGTTAGTGAGCAAAATGTCCGTGGACGAAATCAGGAAAACGATGAATGTATATATCGATGATATGCTTCTAATAAGCCTTCAGGTTGGACACTACCTGAAATACTTGGAACTTGGAAGGGGCTTTAAATGTATTAAGAAAATACATATCTCAATCCACTAAAATACGCATTTAGAGTAAAATTCATAAATTTCCTCGGTTATATGGTCAACAAGCAAGGTATCAAAGAAAACCTCACAAAAATTTAAGCCCTCATGAAAATGTGGTCCCCATCTAAACCAAAAAAAGTGCAACTCCTAGTAGGAAGAGTTGCTACTTTAAATAAGTTTGAATCTTGAGGAACTTACAGATGTTCCCATTTCTTCCAAATGTTCCAGGGAGGAAAGAAGTTAGAATGGAGCAGCGAGTGCAAATAGGCATTCGAAGCCTAAAAAACCACCTAAGGAGAGCTCCTCTGCTAGTTAAACCCAAAAAGGAGAAAAGCAACTACTATATTTAGCAGTATCCAATGTGGCGACCAGCTCGGTACTAGTAAAAAAAGAAGAGTAAAAACAATTATTAGTTTACTACGAAAGTAAAGGCTTGCAAGGAGTAGAAGGGAGGTATGCGAGTATAGAAAAGTTGGCCTTTACCTTACTCACAGCGTTGCGAAAACTACGACCTTATTTCTAGAGACATAGTATTGAAGTATTAACGAATTTTCTACTCTAATAAGCATTGGAAAAGCCTAATATGTTAGGAAGGCTAATGAAATGGGTAGTTGAGTGGCATTGAGATAAGCTATAAAGGATGATTCGCGATCAAAGCACAAATGTTAATTAATTTTATTATATAATTGTCAGATATTCCAATTTTTGAGGAAGGGCCTGAATGGGGAACATGGAAGTTATCTGTGGATAGATCATCAAGGTATACATCTAAAGCAACCAATAATATGGTAAAATATGAAGCACTATTGCCAAGTTTACGGTTAGCAAAAAAATGTAGGTTCAAAATATTGAAATAAAAAGCAATTTGCAGTTGGTGGTAAACCAAAGAAAAGCGACACTCATAGCCAAGGATAAAATAATGGCTATATATGTCGCCGAAGCCATAAATTGCTCAGGGCTTTGACAAGTTCGACCTTGTCCAAATCCCTAGGGAGGAAAATGAGCATGCGGATACCTTATCAAAGCTTGTAAGTGCAAAAAGAACATGAGCTATTCAAGACAATTTCTGTAGAATGGTTATCGAAAATATCAGTCATCTTATGGATAAAGGATAAAACATCGTGGATGCAAGACATTATTTCCTATTTGAGGGACAAAGCACTTCCTGAGGATAAAAGGGTTCTTGAAGATGAAAAATAAAATCATAAAAATTGCGAATAAGAGCTGCTAGATACACACTACAAGGTGACATCTTATTCAAATGAGGGTACACACTCCCCCTACTCAGGTGCATAAGTAAAGATGAAGCTTTGTATGTAATGAAAGAAATCCATGAAAGTGTATGCGGTAATCATGTTAGTGAACACTCCTTCGCTCAAAAAGCATTAAATCAAGGATATTATTAATCAAATATGAGAAAGGATACAATGAACTTTATGAGAAAGTGTTACAAGTGCCCAACGTTCGCATCTATTCCGTGACAAACCACCTACAGTGGTACCTAACCCTTCACCAAGTGGAGAATCAACTTTGCAGAACTATTATCTAGGAGAAGATCTAATATGAGATTTATGATAGTGGCAGTGGATTATTTTGCTAAGTGGATAGAAGCTAAACCATTTGTGAACATTACTTAAGTCAACATTTATAAGTTCATATGGAAAAAACATTATATGCTAGTTTGGGGGTGCCCAGCCCACCTCAATAGTTTCAGATAATAGAACACAATTTTAGGGATAAAACTGAAGGCCATGTGTGATGAGTTGGGATCTACATATACTCTTTCACTCCATAGTACCCTCAAGCCATTGGTAGGTGGAAGTTGTCAATAGAACACTAAAAATTATCTTAAAAAAAGGAAACTCAATTTGGTGAAAGGACTATAGGCTAATGAATTACCACAGATCCTCCGGGCATACTGAACCACCACAAAATCGCCACTGGACAAACCCTTTTCCCTAGCTTATGGGATGGGGGCTATGTTACCAATAGAAATTGGCGTAAGTTTAGCAAGAAGAATAGGATGCAATGAAAAACAAAATGAGAAATCTATAAATGTGAGCTTAAACCTCATATAGGAAAATGAGATGATTCTCAAATTAAACTTGGAACATACCAGAAAATGATGGAATGATATTTCAACTCAAAGGTTCGCAAGAAAAACTTCAAAGTAGGGAATGCTGAAGAAAGTTTTTGGCGTAGACAAAGAAATGAGCTTCAATTTGCATGGTCAAAAATGGAAAGTAGCATATACTATAACCAAGGTGGTGGGTGCTGTAAAATATAAGACCGCAGGAAATGATGGCGAACCCATTATGCATCATTGGAATGACGTGTACTTGAGAAAATATTATCAACAAAATAAAAATCAATTCTTACGAACTTAGTAAAGTCAATATTAATCGCCAAAGTACTTTTCTGTAATGCAAAGCCAGCCGAGTTGTCTTAAATCTATTGAGCAAATCGAAAACAATATTAAACAATGATTGCGAAGTAGTAAATGTACAAAATGAAATTTCTTATTAATCGAAAGGAAAGCTACAAGGCAAGTGATACTTGCGAACTATATCTATTGCATAGCTGAAAATCATGTTATTCGAAGTAGAAACTACTAGTTATAAGTCTTGATTTGTGAAGTAAAAACTATTACGGGAGGCATGTCATGTGAATTAAATAACCCTGCATAACTCTTGTTCCCGCAAAGATTCCTAGAGTCAAAGGATGAGGAAGAGATGGAGAATAAATTCAATCTCTTTTCCCAAAGTATCCTCCAGAAGTTGACTAAGCATTTGTTGGGAAGAAAATGCATGAGGATTTATACAATATCTAGAATTATACCTTGCATGGTGATTCCTCACAGATGCATATCTGAGGAAGATGCAAGAAGCTGGCAAGGAATGACATGAACACTTTGTAGATGCAATTGTTCACGAAATTATTTGTTTCGATTTAAAATCCACCGCAAGTGTACGGTTCATTAACAAGTAGTAAAAATGGACTATGAGTCCAAGTATCGATCCCACAAGGATTGAATTAGTTCAATTAAACCGATTATGACCTTAACCAAAACACGAAAGTGAAATTGATGTTTTGTACTTTAACTAAAAGGATGTAAACTATGATGCAATTATGAATGAAAAATTGTATTAAATGCAAAATAACTTGGATGCAATTTAACTCGAATTTACGAATTAAATTTACTAACACACTAGGATCACGAATCCCCAAGTAATACCCGTTCATTTTTCAATCATGCAAATTTAACACGCAATTCCACAAAAGATGAATCAATATTCCAATTTTAATTTAACAATCTCTCTCGAGCAATGCCAAACCTATCCCAATATATGATTCGACTATATTTCTATGACGAATACTAACATTCCGAAATGCATTATAAATTCATGAATATCCAATAATTCACACAAGGCATAGGGGTATATTTCTATCCCCTATTGGACCCTATGATGATTTATACAATGTCAAACATATTTTCCTTCTTTCAAATGCATAAAATAGGCCACCACATTCATATAATTACGTGCACAATAATCATATGGAAATAAAAACGTAATAAATCATTCAATTCTGAAACATGCATTTAAAGATGTCAAATATCCAATAAAAAATCAAACGTAGTATTACAAGGTTCATCGATCTCCTAGCAACGATAACTCTAGCCTAACATGCTAAAAAGAAGAAAACACAAAAATATTTGAAGAAACGTCATCACCCGAATCAATCTTCAATCCAATCTTCACTTGGCGCGATATTGTCCTCTTGTTCTCTCTTCGTTTCTCCTTCAAAATCTCTCAAAAACTTGTAAAAATGGTGTCCCTTACATTCTAGTCGAGTTTTTGTTTATAAAAGACCCTAAAAATATTGTTTCCATAAGATTTTCAGCGGAAAAAGGAAATTGCGTTTTTGCCCTAATATTGCTCTTTGCAGTCCCATAGAGTAAATTTTTTTTGCCTTTTTTTCTTCGGTATGCCTCTATGCAACCGCATAGAGGGTAGCACTATGCGGTCACATAGTGCTACCATCTATGAAAGCTGTGCATTTTGGTCCTCCCACTTGAATCCTTCACTTCTTGGCATGTTTTCTTCATTCTTTTCATTCCATCATCCCAAGATATCGTCAATTGGCAATTAGCTTAGTCAATTTCTCGATTTGTTCATCGGGTCGACTTTTTGGATAATTGCACCTTGGTCCCTAAACTTTCACTTTGCATCATTTTAGTCCTTTTCGCATCTTTTCTTCTAAATTTTACCATGTTCATCGTTGTTCCCTACAATTCACAAATGTAACGAGATTAAGTCACAATTCAATCATTTTCCTCGTTATTCAGTCATGTTTGTGATATAAATAAGTGTGCAAAAACACACTTATGAGACCCCCCAAACTTGAACTATTGTTTGTCCTCAAACAAGATAGTGACTTAATTCTGAACAAAAATGGCTTAATACCCTATTGTGGCTTAGGATTGGACTAAGTATTTGACTTTATGAAAATTTATCTGTGCAAACATGACTATCAACCTTTACCTGTTAAATGCAAATTGATGTGTGTGTGTTAATTCATGCCAACATATCAGGTTCATGATGAATTTGAGTCCCGATCCCAAGTGGTCAAATATATTCTTACTCGCTCAAGAGATACACAACCCCCCAAACTCATTCTTTTCACTCAATTATCCCGGGGTTGTATCTTAAAATTAGGAATTTACATAGTTGTAGTCCTCACCCTCTCATAGTTTGGAATTAGTCTTACTATCACAAGTTTACATTTCAACAAGTGAAGGCTCTCCTAAATTTTATTGCTTCGACACTCAAGATTAAACTAGATTACTTGTCTCGCCTCAGAGGTATAGTCTCTTCAACCAAATGTATGAGGGCTTTTCGTGTAGTAGCCGAGAAAAATAAAATGGAATTATGCTAATATTTTGTGATGATCTAGCACCACGAGCCTAACCCATTTTAGAAACGACCTATGGAAACTCAACCCATGTAAGATTACGAAAGCCTAAGTCATAAGTTAATTAAAAGTCCATCAATTTAAGGGATTAAGTTTAAGTAAAATTGAATACAAAGATTTAATGAATAACTGGGTTGCCCCAATGGTCATCTACATGGTATTTCATATAGGCAACCCATGTTCGAATCACCATATAGATGTTTTTTATAAAACTTTCATATGAATTATTTTTATGGCTTAGAGACTCTTCAAATTCTTAATTAAAGACTAAGTTTAATAAATTTAATGATAATACAACTCCCCCACTTAATTTTTCATTAAAAAGAAAGGTTATAGACGTGGAAGGTCACTTTTTCACTACACTCCTCTTCAAATCCGAATTTCATCTCATTTTCTCTCAAAAAATATATATTTCATATCAAGTTAAGCTTAAGGAATAACAAGGGTGAGAAGAAGGAAGGCTTTCTATACATTTTGTTCTTGTATCCAAGAAAATTCAAGGTAGGTAGAGGTGCAAGTGTTCATTCGTTTTCAAATCTGATTTTTCGATAAATGTTTAAATGAAATAGTACCTTCAGGTACGATGCTTCGGCACTACAATATTTGAATGATCATTCTTAGGCTCCACGTGTTATGATAATGCTATAGTAATTGAATTTTGCCGGAAATCCATCTACGTGCGACAGTATGAATATATAGTTTGGAATTTCTAATTTGATAACGAATTGCACCGATGATATCTATTGAGTTTCAAACTCATGGGTTAATTCCCTTCCTACAGGTTGAATGGATTTTTCTTGGGGCGTAGATGATGGTAAAGGATGATGCAACATGTTATGGAGAATCCGGTGATTTACATCTTTAGTTGATTTTGAGATGTTTACACTTTCTTTAAATTCGATTCCTATGAATATTGTGTGGATCTATTTTACGAACACTCGTTATGAATAAATTATGTTTGAAAGTAGATATGCATGATAGGAATAAATTTACAAATCACCCTTAGCGACTTAAAGTTTTGATGTCTCTTCAGAAATTTCAGTTTCTGCCTCATCTTTAAAAAAAATCATAACTTTTTCGTTACTTTGTATTTTTATACGAAACCAATTGGATTGGATAGCCTAATAAGTTAGATACTGAATAAAATTGGAATCATGTCAATCCAATATCGGTAAAAGGTTATATGTCACAGAAAGTAAACTGAGCTGGGTGCTGTCTCTGTTTTTCAGCTTCTACCCTTGTTTTCAAAAATTCACAACTCGCTCTTTACTTGGAATTTTTGGATGAAACCAATTGGATTTGATAGTCTCATGAATTAGCTACTGAATAAATTTTAAATCATGTGTTTTTGACATTGGTGGAATTTTATATCCCATTTTAAGTGAACTGCACTGGTTTACCTGTCAACCGGGTCAATGCTGAGTTTTGAAAAATATTCTAATATCCCATATGATGTCGACGGAAGCTAATTTTTGACTATGTCATATTATAAGGAGTTTACTACCTTATATTAAAATTTGATGAAGTTTCAAGGTCGATAGATATGAAAACAAATTTATTTTGACAATTACTGTTTGAGACAAAAAAACTGGAACAGCAACATTACTTTTTAAGTTTTGCCAAAATTTCACGTCAATAGTCGTTACATGCATGGAACCCATTCTAAAAACATTTTTGAAATTTTTTTCTTTTAGAATTGGATTATTGTTTAAATAAGAAAAAAAGAAAATTCTTTAATTAAATTCTAAAATTTAATCTTTATACCTTCTACTAAAAATATATTGAACTAACTTTACGGCTAAGGTACAATGGTTTGAGTGACATTTCCGTCCATGCGGGTTGGGGCTTTACATTTTGTCATGTTATTGTCTCTCTTTTGTTTTTCTCACCTTTCTTTAATTTCTGATTGATTGACATCTTCTCATTTGCTTTCTATATAACCCATGTAACGAGCTTTAGGCCGGTGATTTCCAAACCAATTGGCTTTAGGGCACCAAGTTTTAAACCCCTGCAAGCTTATTCACTCGAGTTATAAAGGCTCGATCAAATGACTTTTTTATTAACTTCTTTCCCTCTTATTTTCTATATGACCCATGTATCGAGTTTTGGGCCGGTGACTCCCAGGCCAGTTGGCTTTAAGGCACCAGATTTTAAAATATCCTTACAGGCTTACTTGCTCGAGTCACAAAGGCATGAAAAGAAGTGTTTTATTCTCACATATTAATTTTGTGCCCTTTGTTATTTTTCTAGACATTTAGTTTCCAAAACCAACCCCCAATTTAAGACTTTCACCCACTCTTCATCCCACTGGTCTAGACAATCCATACAATAATTTTCATGCACGGAGCCCCCGCTCATCTCAATGCTTTCCTATAATAGCTCAATTATCACCAAACTATCTTAAGGTAGTTTATGGGTTAATTCAATAGAGGGTTATCATTCTTTTCCATGTTATGCTCAAATCCAGTCATTCTCCTAATATGTCAAGCATGAATAGCGTGCGTAGATAATGTCAAGTGTCGCATCAACAAGTATCAGTTAGTCTAATTAACACCCAATCCAAAGTTTTGCAGTTTAAACTAGTCCAATAATATCATCATGGCTAACAAGGTTATCAAGCCCACACAAGCATGCATGAAGGAATTTAAAGCCAATTGAATAAAATGCAATTTTTTTTAACATCATCATGCACACATTATGCAGTAATGTAAATCAGTGGAAACTAGATAATGATAAACGCAGATAGAGATTTAAAATTATGACACCTTTCCCAAACTTAGTTAATACATTGTCCTCAATAAAAGATTAACAAAAGATTAAAGACATAATTTTATGGACAAAATGAAGAAGAAAAAGCAAAATGGGGTAAACAGTACTCCCTTGATCAAAATGGTGGCTGCGAAGGAACGCTGGGTCCGGCAGCATCATCTCCAGGAGGGGACAGTAGGCGAGCTAAAATTTCTCGCAATATGGCAGACTGTTGGGTCTGCTCCGCTTGCATGGCCTGAACCCGTGTCTCCAAACTCCCTAGAGGATCCCAAGTCTTGTTTACCCACCATTGTATACCATCCATCCTGTCAACGTACATGCCAAATCATCCGTCAAAGGTACTCATCTGTCGGTGTGCCACGAGGGACTCACTGTTGGCAGTGGAAGCGAAGTTTCGTGTGGATGTCATATTCGTCTGCACCTGCTGGATGGTGGTACTCAGTGCTCCAAAGGAGTGCTGAAGCTGCTGTATGTCTCGACTGTGTCCAGTCATAGTGGCAAACGTCTGCCTTAATAACTGGGTGTCCATGTCAGCCGGTGGTGGCGAAACTTGTGGCATTTCAAAGTCCTCAGTTGCTTACCTTTCTTTAGCCTGTTGCTATCGTCGATGCTCATTTTCCAACTTCTGTTGATGTTTAATTCTAGCCCGCTCCTAGGCCTCAAGTGTGAGGCACTTGATAAATGGACTTGGTTTCTCCGGTGTCTCCCCAGGCTGAACTTGTATGCCTGCAGCTCTACAAACCCCACTTATCAAGCTCGGGAAAATTAGTGAGGTGTGCCTGTCACCCCATGCACCTGTAATGTAAATGTAGGTGGCCAAGTCAATCTTTTTGCCCCAAACTAAGTGATAGGTGAACCCTGCCTTCTGATTTGTGAATGTCGTCCTATGGGATATGGGCTCGATGTTGTGGCAGATGAACAACCATAGGATGGCTATAGAAGGAGTGAGGTCAATCTGATACCAATCAGCAGTAGAGAGAGGCCAAGCATTTTCACGTCCCAATAAAACTTCAGCAACCTCAACCCAGTTGAAATCATGTTGAACTGGGACTACATTAGTCCAGCTGAGCTGAGAGTAGTCATGAATTACTTCAGGTGAAAACATGATCCATTTGCCCCAAACCCATGTTTGATGCAGATGGTCGGATCCAGGTGTGTTTATTTCAGCATTGAAGTTTGCATATAATTCCCGTACCAAATTTTCATAGACGGGGTGTGGTCTTTCAATCACTTTCTCTCAACCACAGTTGTGGATTAAAGACACCAATTCAAAACCTGGGAAATCATCTAACTTAACTGGTCTTTTAGGGATGAGTGCCCACTCACGAATAACGTTGGCGTAATGAGCTGCTTGGTCTGAAGATAGAAAACGCCGGACACCTCCTTGGAGCTCCCTAGTCCGGGCTGTGCCAGATGTGGAACCAACCTTCTCCTTTCCTTTTGATGTTCTTTTTGGAGGCATCCTGCAAAGGTAAATGAATAGAACTCATTAAACTTCATTTTGAAAAATGAGAGGGGGAATGAAATTAGCAAGATATGTATTTCACAAATCCCCCAAACTTGCTTCAACATGCATATAGAACTCCTTGGTGTGCTCTCATCAAGACATGACATTCAAGGTAGTGTAACTAGTGTGCCAAGATGAAAAACTGGAAATTTAGGCCGAAACAAGTAAATTTGAAAAATTGGACCCATGACCGAGTGCGCATGTTCGGCCCCAGACATCATCGAAAAATATCGAGATTTCTCCAGGCAATCTTTGAGCATATGAAAGTATTCAATGAGATCTACCATATATTCAAATTTTAAAGCAAATAGACTTCGTTTGGTATGCCATATAATGGTGTAAAGTAGGGGACATAGGGTACCGTGACATGCCGTGACCTAGCCATGTGCCTACGTGTTGCAAAATGGATGTGATGTTTTACATGTGTTTATGAATTTGGCATATGCAAACTTCAAGAAAACATGACCAAGAATGTAGAAGGAAGGCAAAATAACAATACACACACAAAATGAAGCTCAAAACATCCAAAAATGTGTCTAGTGACCCGTGAGTAAGTGAGCATTTTCACCCCCGGATATCATCCAGAAAACTCGAAATCTTCTCTAGTGACCTCCAGGCATATGAAAGTACATAGTGTGGAGTGGCACATATTCAAATTTCACGCTCCTTGGATGTCATACGAGTACTTAACGTGAGGGACGAAGTAGGTGTTGTGAAGTGACATGTGCCTAGCACGTGTGCCTATATGTGTGTGTTGGTACGGGAGTGTTTCAAGCTCAATATCTATGGTATTGGATCACCACGTGTAAGGGAATGTGTATAGTCAGATTGTCCAATGCGAGATTGCTCAAAATGCACAACAAACTTCACTTAGGCAATTTAGCGAACATGTAGCATGCATGCTTTATAAACCCTACAAAATACAAAAATTGATAATGGCCCACCAATCCACAACACAAACCAAGTTCAACATACACAAAACCAACGACTACCATTGCCCATTCTCCACTATCAAGTTCAAAAAATCTTGTCTCATTACCAACCAAAGTAGAGAAAAAAGAATGCATAGAGAAAAAAAGACAACGAACATACCTTGAATTCACTAGGGAGGTGTGGAGTGTTGATTTATGGTATCAATGGGGTGGAGAGTCGAGTGAAATTTGGAGTGTGATTCGTGTGGGAGTGTGGTGTGTGAAGTGTGGAGTGTGTGAGGCAAATAAGGGAAAATGAGGGAGGGAATGGCTCGGTGATGGTTTAAAACCATGATTGAGGTCTACTATGCGGCCACATAGTACTAAGCTATTAATAAAATTTTCCCCCAAATGATGTCGGATAGTTGCTATGCGGTCGCATAGACATTTTGTCTATGCAATCGCATAGACCAAATTTTTTTTATTTTTATTTTTTGAAATGTGTGAATCATACTCCCAAACACCCAAAATCATTTCAAATTAACTGAACATGTGTGTAATACCTAGGAAACTATGTGAACTATAATTCCGTCCTATTAACATTGCATGGATGAATGATGACCTAGAAAAATGCAAATGCGAAAATTAAATAATTCTAAAAATAATGTGAAAAGTAAGTTAAATAGAAGGATACAGTGTGTTGCCTCCTATCCAGTGTTAAGGTATAGTCGATAGTTTGACTTTATCGTATTGCATCATTCTGGTGGTCTAAGATGAACGGTAGACTTTTCCTTTGAAAAATCGTCGCCCTAATAGCGCTTCAAACGTTGTCCATTGACCTTGAATGTCCGCTTGCTGTCGTGAGTGATCTCAACAGCTCCATGTGGAATTACCTTTATAATAGTATACGGACTAGACCACCTTGATCGCAACTTTCCTGGAAACAGATTAAGCCTAGAGTTGTAGAGTAGCACTTTTTGCCCCCACCGTAAATTCACACCTCTGAATGTGCATATCATGCCATTTCTTGGTGCGTTCTTTGTACAGGCTTAAATTCTTGTAGGTTGCCATTTTGAGCTCATCCGGCTCATTAAATTGTAGTAGACGTTTTTCACCTGCAGCCTTCAAGTCCGAATTCAAAGTGTTCTATCTCAAGAGGTAAGTGGCATGCCTTCTTGAAAAGCAGTCGATATGGTGACATTCCTATAGGGGTCTTGATTGCAGTCCTATACGCCCACAAGGCGTCATCTAGTTTCTTAGACCAATCTTTTCGTGACGAGCTTATTGTGACTTCGAGTATTCTCTTCAATTGTCTATTGGACATTTCGACCTCTCCACTGATTTGGAGATGATATATAGTGCCTACACATGTTTAATGCCATATTTAGTCAACAATTGTTCAAACTAGCGATTGCAGAAATGTTTACCCCCGTCACTGATTATAGCCCTCGGTGTGCCAAAGTGGGTAAAAATATTTTTCTTTAGAAACTCAATCACTACCTTCCCATCGTTGGTAGGCAATGTAACGGCCTCTACCCACTTCGATACATAATCCACAGCCTCTAATATATACTGATTAGAGAAGGATGGGGAATGGCCCCATGAAGTTGATCCCCCAAACGTCAAATAGTTCTACCTCCAGGATACTATTCAAAGGCATTTCGTTTCTCCTGGATATATTACCCGTGCATTGACATCGGTCACACCTTTTCACGAATTCAAAAGCATCCTTAAACAATGTAGGCCAATAAAAACATGATTGAAGGATCTTCGCCGCTGTTTTTGACGCACCAAAATGCCCTACATATGTAGATGAATGACAATGTTCTAATATCAAGGGCACTTCTTCCTCAGGTACGCAGCGACGAACGATTTGATCAACTCCCCATTGGTATAGAATGGGGTCTTCCCAAAAATAATACTTCGATTCAGCGAAAAATTTCTTCTTTTGGTGACTTGAGTAATCTGGTGGAATGATAAACCTGGCTAAGTAGTTAACTATGTCCACATACCAGGGTGCCTCCCCCACACCAAAAATCTGTTCATCTGGGAAGACTTCGTTGATTTCCACGGTCTCTTTTTGTTCTGTGGCCTCAAGTCGAGACAAATGATCTGCTACCACATTTTTACTGCCCTTCTTATCCCTGATTTCCAAGGCAAACTCTTGAAGCAACAGTATCCAATGAATGAAACGTGGCTTTGCATCCTTCTTTTCCATTAAGTACTTGATAGCAGCATGATCTGTGTAAATGATGACCTTTGACCCCACAAGATATGATCGAAATTTTGTCAAAGGCGTAGACTACGATAAGGAGCTTTTTTTCGTAGTGGCATAATTTAGTTGAGCATCGTTCAAGGTCTTACTTGCATAGTAGATCACGTGAAATATCTTATTTTTTCGTTGTCCCAATATGGCCCTAACAGCACAATCACTGGCGTCGCACATTAATTCAAATGGCAGATTCCAATCTTGTGTGATGATCACGGGTAATGAAATCAACTTCTCTTTCAAGGTGTTAAAAGCTAGCAGACACTCATCCGTGAACTCAAATGTGGATTCCTTCAACAACATATAGCACAGCGGTTTAGTAATCCTTGAGAAATCCTTGATGAACCTTCTGTAGAACCCGGCATGCCCGAGGAAACTACGAACACCTTTCACTGATGTAGGTGGTGATAATTTCTCGATTACCTAAATCTTTGCTCTATCCACTTCAATACCATTTCCTAAGATTCTGTGTCCTAGCATGATGCTTTCATATACCATAAAATGACATTTCTCCCAATTTAATACCAAGTTAGTCTCTATACACCGTTGTAGCACAAGACTCAAATGCTGCAAACACTTATCAAATGATGACCCAAACACTGAGAAGTCGTCCATGAATACCTCGATGAATTTCTCAATCATACCAGAGATAGCCATCATGTAGCACTGAAAAGTGGCAGGAGCGTTGCATAAACCAAACGGCATCCTACGGTATGCAAAGGTACCATAGGGACAGGTGAAAGTTGTCTTCACCTGATCGTCAGGTGCTACTAGAATCTGATTATACCCGGAGTATCCATCCAGAAAATAGTAATGCAAGTGTCCTGCTAGTCTCTCCAACATCTTATCATTGACCGGTAATGGAATGTGATCCTTTCGAGTAGCAGCGTTTAGTTTGCGATAATTGATGCGAACTCTCCATCCAGTCACTGTTCTTGTAGGAATCAACTCATTTTTCTCGTTTTCCACCACTGTAATACCCCCTTCTTGAGAACAACTTGTACTGCACTGATCCATGCACTATCTGATATTGGATAGATGATGCCTGTGTCGAGCAACTTCAATACCTCAGCTCTAACCACTTCTTTCATGTGTGGATTCAATCTCCTCTGACCATCAATGCTTGGCTTGAATTTTTCCTCCATGAGTATTGTGTGCATGCATAGTGACGGGCTAATCCCCTTGATATCTGCAATTGACCATCCAATGGCTATTTTATTCTCCCTTAGCACCCGAAGTAGTTTCTCTTCCTCCACTTCACTGACAGTATTTGAAATAATAACAGAAATTGTAGAAGATTCTCCCAGATAAGCATACCGAAGGTGTGGTGGCAACTGTTTGAGTTCCAACTTGGGAGGTTGTTGAATAGATGGCATGACTTTGTGGTCCTAATTCCCAGTTCTTCGAAGTGATGCTTACGCATGCATGGTGGATTAGTTTCCAAAAATCGTGCACATGTTTCAATCTCACTTGAATCAGTGTGAGTGAATTGAAAATGTGCAATGCATGCCTCGTATGCATCGGAAGGATGATGTAGTCGAAATGTATCTTGAATTATTCTGTCAATTACATTGATCTAGAAACAGCTGTTTGACTCAGTCGTGAATTTCATTGCCTTGAACACGTTGAAAGAGATTTGCTCTTCGCAAAGCCTCAATATAAGCTGCCCTTTCTGAACATTGACAATCGCTCTTCCAGTAGCTAAGAAAGGTCGCCCCAATATGAGTGGAGCATCCTTATCTTCCTCCATGTCTAAGATGAGAAAATCGGATGGAAATATGAACTTCTCCACTTTTACCAACACATCTTCAATGATCCCTCTTGGATGTGTAAGGGATCTATCTACTAACTATAATGTGACTGTTGTGGCTTTAATTTCTCCCAAACCGAGTTTCCTGAAAATAGAAAGAGGCATTAAATTAATACTTGCGCCTAAATCACACAACTCTTTATCAAAATGACAATTTTCAATAGTGCAAGGTACAGTAAAACTCCCTGGATCCTTTATTTTTGGAGGTAGCTTTTTCTGGATTCTAGCACTGCAATCCTGAATTAGCATTACTGTTTCGTTTTCTTCAATCTTTCACTTGTTAGAGAGGATATCCTTAGAAATTTTGTATAGCTTGGCATCTGAACAAGTGCTTCAGTAAATGGGGTGTTGATGTGTAGTTTCTTGATAA
Organism: Olea europaea var. sylvestris; assembly: GCF_002742605.1. Lineage (NCBI taxonomy): Eukaryota > Viridiplantae > Streptophyta > Magnoliopsida > Lamiales > Oleaceae > Olea > Olea europaea. Next base: position 9,260,175 of record NC_036238.1, read on the forward strand.
CTTCAAGAAATTTACTACATTGCTGATCTAATTTGTGCTTTTTCAACCTCGCGGGAATGGAATAAGAGGCTCATGAGGGTTGATAGGAATGATAGCTGTACCTCGTGATGTATTGGAATTCTTATTGACCACATCCCCTGTTGTTTGTTCAGTCTATTCCACAATCTCGTCATCTGAGGTTGGTGCTGATTCCTTGCTAGCTACCGATCTTTTTACATGTATCACCGATAGTTGTACCCCACTTCTGGTTGTTATAGCCTTTGCGTGCTCCTTAGGGTTTATTTCATTGTTGCTGGGTAAGTTTCCTGTTGCTTTACCCGTCATGGAGATTGCCATTTGTCCCATTTGTGTCTCCAAATTTTTGTTTGCTGCACTTTGGTCTTGAAGAGTTGCATCTGTCTTTCGCATAAACTAGTTGTTGGCTTCCATATACTGATTAGTTGTTGCCATTAACTTCTCGAACATCTCTTCCAATGGTGGCTTTTTATCCTGCTGCTGATATTAACCTTGTGGTCTGTTTTGATTTTGATTACTCCACAAGAAATTTGGGTGTTTTCTCCAGCCCTGATTGAAGGTTTTTGAATGTGGGTTGTTTTGAATGTGGGTTGTTCTGTTGGCATTGAACCCATTGCACAAAATCTGCATGTTCGACCCCCTGTGTGAGAATTGGACAATTGACAATATTGTGGTCTGCTCCACATTCTTCACAGATTGGCTTCTTGACTTGTTTTGCAGTGGCGGTTTGTGAAATGCTTTTGACCTTATGGAACAAGGAGTCTATCTTTGCAGACAGTGCTGAGTAAGTATCAACTTCATAAACCCCCGGCGTTCTCTTCTGAACCACTCGATCTGTAGACAACATGGCTGAAGTTGTAGCCATTCTCTCAAACAGCTCCCATACTTCGTCAGTTTTTCTTGTGGAGATAGACCCGTCGGATGATGAGCCCACCATGCTCTTGAAGGATGGAAGTAGTCCAGTGTAGAAAAATCGGATTCGCGTCTTCTTGTTGAAGCCATGTTGAGGACACTTAACATATTTTTGAAACGATTCCATGCCTCTTCAAATGATTCGGACTCACATTAATTGAATATAGAGATGTCATGCCGCATTTTGGCTACCTTAGCTGGCAAGAGAACTTGGTGCAAAATTTGTGGGCTAGCTTATTCCAAGTGGTGATACTTGCGACGGGAAGTGAATCCAGCCATTCAAGTGCTTTATCCCGCAAAGTGTGCGGAAACAAACGCAATCTTATAGCATCATCCGAGATACCCTGGTACCTGAAGTGTTGGCACATATCTAGAAATTGGGATATGTGTGTTTGCGGATTTTCACTAGCCATCCCGGGGTATTGATGCCCATTCTGAAATAGTTGAATCACATTTGCTTTCAGCTAAAAATTCGGTTGCCCAAATGGAGGATACACAATGCTAGATTGACTTTGGACCACCAACGGAGCCATGAAGTCACCAAGTACTGTATTCCCGTCATCTTCAACTGCCATGCCTTTGTTGAGTGGAATTACCGGTCGATTTTGTTCGTTAGCCATTTGTTGTGCCACTCTTGCTTCTCTTTACCTGTGATGAAATGTGCATTCAATCTCTAGATCTACAGGAACCAAGTCTCGATTGGGTGCTCCTTGCATACAAGCCCTGAGATAGCAAAATTAAAACAAAATTAAATTAAAGTAGATAATACTAAGCGTAGTAAGCTAACTACTACTAATCTAGATAAGTTCAAATTAGTGTCACAAAAGATAAAATTAAAACTAAATTTCAATCCCCGGCAACAGTGCCAAAAACTTGTTCATGAAATTATTTGTTTCAATTTAAAATCCACCGCAAGTGTACGGTTCGTTAACAAGTAGTAAAATGGACTATGAGTCCAAGTATCGATCCCACAAGAATTGAATTAGTTCAATTAAACCGATTATGACCTTAACCGAAACACGAAAGTGAAATTGATGTTTTGTACTTTAACTAAAATGATGTAAACTATGATGCAATTATGAATGAAAACTTATATTAAATGCAAAATTACTTGGATGCAATTTAACTCGAATTTATGAATTAATAAATTTACTAACACATTAGGATCACGAATCCCCAAGCAATACCCATTCAATTTTCAATCATGCAAATTTGACACGTAATTCCACAAAAGATGAATCAATATTTCTATTTTAATTTAGTAATCTCTCTCGAGCAATGCCAAACCTATCCCAATTTATGATTCGACTATATTTCTATAACGAATACTAACATACCGAAATGCATTATAAATTCATGAATATCCGATAATTCACACAAGGCATAGGGGTATATTTATATCCCCTATCAGACCCTATGATGATTTATACTATGTCGAACCTATTTTCCTTCTTTCGAATGCATAAAATAGGCCACCACATTCATATAATTACGTGCACAATAATTATATGGAAATAAAAACGTAATAAATCATTCAATTCCGAAACATGCGTTTAAAGATGTCAAATATCCAAATCAAAAATCAAACGTAGTATTACAAGGTTCATCGATCTCCTAGCAATGATAACTCTAGCCTAACATGCTAAAAAGAAGAAAACACAAAAATATTTGAAGAAACGTCATCACCCGAATCAATCTTCAATCCAATCTTCACTTGGGGCGATGTTGTCCTCTTGTTCTCTCTTCGTTTCTCCTTCAAAATCTCTCAAAAACTTGTAAAAATGGAGTCCCTTACATTCTGGTCGAGTTTTTATTTATATAGGACCCTAAAAATATTGTTTCCATAAGAGTTTCGGGGAAAAAAGGAAATTACATTTTTGCCCTAATATTGCTCTATGCGATCGCATAGAGCATCTCTATGCGGTCGTATAGAGTAAATTTTTTTTGCCTTTTTTTCTTCGGTATGCCTCTATACGACCGCATAGAGGGTAGCACTATGCGGTCACATAGTGCTACCATCTATGGAAGCTGTGCATTTTGGTCCTCCCACTTGAATCCTTCACTTCTTGGCATCTTTTCTTCATTTTTTTCATTCCATCATCCCAAGATATCATCAATTGGCAGTTAAATTAATCAATTTCTCGATTTGTTCATCGGGTCAACTTTTGGATAATTGCACCTTGGTCCCTGAACTTTCACTTTACGTCATTTTAGTCCTTTTTCGCGTCTTTTCTCCTGAATTTTACCATGTTCATCGTTGTTCCCTACAATTCACAAATGTAATAAGATTAAGTCACAATTCAATCATTTTGCAAGTTATTTAGTCATGTTTGTGATCTAAATAAGTGTACAAAAACACACTTATCAGCAATCATAGCTCCCAATAATCCAGATAGATCTAAGTATTATGTGTTTCTATCCCAACTTTTGAATCATATCCGACGAGATCAGAATTGCAGATATGCAACTACAGCATGGCATATAAAATATTAGGGCAATCCTAAAAATGTGCCTTGTCATATAATGTAATAATGTAAGATTTAAGAGTGATTCAAGAGGAAAATCAGTGGAATCAGGAAGGAAGATGAAGGAATGACAATGACATTGGAAAGAAATCCAGTGGGGATAAGAAACTTCTCTCGATATCAACAGTAAACAAGTTAGCAGAGCACATTCTTTATGATAAAAAAATGAAAATAAACAGCAACATGGAGCATCTATATATAGCGTTAGAAGGAACCTATCATAGCCATAGAATCCCTATAGACTCGTTCATTTGAGATGTCATTTAATCTTGATCGTTGAATGCGAAAAGGTACAAGATGAACGGTCCTGCACATAATGCACAAGAGGAGTATTTCTTGAAACCATGCACCAATGGGTGCTAAAAAATTCCAGTGACATATTCCATATAGCCTTAGCATTAATTACCAAGTACGAAAATCAAGCCAACCCATCAGGAAATTCGTGACTTCAAAATGGGGCAACTGTAAAGTCCTAAATTTAATATAAATAATAAAATCGGATTAAGGGGACTATTTATTAGACCTCGCAAAGAAACCCACAAACCTAGCTAATTATTGGCGAAGTATAAAGCGATTTGCAAGGAGAATGAAGAAACAACAGGCTCGCATAAGATCGCTAACCACTTGCCACATATCAATTGGCTACAGGCTGACAGTGAGGAGCATAGGGAAAAATGAGTAAAGATGTGATTCATAACCGAATCGGTTAAAAGATAGCCAACAAGTAGCCAGCATCTAGCACAACGTAGAAATTAACAAACTATCCCCAGCACTTGGAGGGAAATCTATAAATACCTCTGCATTTGAAGAAAAGAGTGCAATTTCAAATATCTCTCTCAAATAAATATTTCTCCTCTTGTTGTAGTTGAATCATCAAGACTAGTGAATTTAAGAGGTGAACATCATAGTTAGGTGAGAGGATTTGTTGATCGTATTTATATTGATATTCAATTGTAATTATTCCATCAATAAATTCATTTGATTCAATTTGTACTGTCAACAATTCCCTTTATTGCAATTTCTGTCACTAGAGTTATTTGCTTCTTAAAATGCTTGCACTAGTGATTTATATAATCTTATTGAAAATGGAATGTGTGATAAAGTGAGTTTCGATATTGCTTCATATTCAGGAAGATGAAGATGATAAATGGAAGAAAAAGATCCTGATTCTGATGTTAATGTAGAGAGTGAAAGGTATATTTTCTTTTTGTTACGTCTACTGACTATCAGACTCTTATCATAAGTTTATATAATTCTTTATTGTATGCTTGCAGCAATTCTATGACTAGCAGAGTGAGAATGGAATCTGTTGAACCTGAAGCGAAGATGAAATTCGTTGAACCTGAAGCGAATGACAAGGTATGTTTTTCCCTTCTCTCTCTTCCCCAGGCACCTTCTTAATTTTTTACTGAAAGTAGCTAGGTTCCTTATCAAATAATCATTGCGAAAAGATACATGTAAAAAGAATTAAAATCACCAAGAATAATCGAGGAAAGAATTGTCCATAGTTGTTTCCTGATGACTACTGAAAAAACTTCTTCTCTATGATTAGGAGTTTTTGATAATAAGAAGCGGTTATGAGATTGATTAGTTTAGCTATTGCTTTAGCATTCGCTTCTGAAAGAATTTTCACTAATTGTGCAACAGTTTGATGGATTGGATAGTTAATAGGGGTGGGGGAGTGGTGGTGGAGGAGGGGGACAGCCTTCCATTTTTGTGTACCCCTTAACTATTGAGATTTGAACAAACAATTTTGAGCAGGTACGTAGTACCTTAACCATTCGGGAAACGTTCTGACCCTCAGCAAATATACCTAACCTTGTAGGTTAGAAATAAACTTTCAATGACAAATACATTTAGACTAGGGAATTAAGTAGTAGCAACTTTTCTTGATTTGATGAAAACATAGAAAGGAAAAACGAGAAACTACCCATGTGAATGCCTTTTTAAATCAAACATTTACACCCAAAAGTGGATATCATTGTAATAATGGATAGCTTCAATAATTGGAAAACTTTGAGCTATTTGCTATTCTCCGGAGAGGAAGCTCTTTTATGTTTGATAGAGAGTTCGCTTTCTCATGATTTGATTGGTTTCAAATTCCTTTGCCTCTAGAAATTCTACTTTTTTACATGGTACGTAGTTTAAAACTGGCATTTGAAACTTGGTGCATTCGTTGACTAATATGAATTTATTAGTGTGGCGGAGTGTAATGGTAACATGCATATTTTGATTTCTATACGTATCACCTGAAAATAGGAGAATAGTGGAGCTCCCTTTATAAAAATTATAAGAGAGACGAGTTGTTCATTCATTAAATTATATTCATCTAAAACAAAGCTTTAATACCAGATCTTGTTTCGACATGGTATGTATCTTTAATTACAGCTTCGCAGTCTTCTGTTTGTTACTTATTCTAAGGATCTGATCCCATAAATTGTTTTTAGCTTCACTATAATGATTTATGGTCACAAAGGTTTACTATGAAAGAACTACCAATTGCACACGTTATACAAGTGTTCTGGACACTTCTGGACACCTTTTTCTCACACAAAAAGGGGGCAACCGGGATTCACTATTTCTTCTCTCAAAATCACACAAAACATCACATGAAAGTGGCTAGGGTTATAGCCAAATATATACTCTAGGGTTAGGCTTTAAGTTGGGCCATTAAAGGAGTAAACGGGCTAAGATTCAAGCCATCCATAAGGAATACAATTGGGCCGGGTATAGCTCATGGACTTGGTTGTTGGATTTATTTCATTCATCGGCCTATGTCTATGAAATAATATTAACCCACGTTAACATCATAGCCCGGGATTTATTGGGTATCAAATATCCAACAAATCTCCACCTTGATGCCCAATAAATCTGCAAGCAATCAAAACACACAGTTAACACTTGCATAATATTGGATCACAGACTTTACCTCATGTTTCCAACTTGAAACACATATCATACCTGCTCTATGTACTCACTGGGGCTAAGGTCAAAAACGCCCAAGTAGAAGCAAATATTTAACAGTAAACAATCAAGAGCAAATACACATGCGATGACGATATACTATAGGATAACACACATAGATCTTTTCAGAAATACGTTCACATAGAACCATAGATTAACACCAAGTCAGTCAAACCACGATAAACTACATATGCAACACATGCATAAATGACCCTAAGAAAAGATCTCACCACATTTATCCTATCCCATTCCGTGTTGCTCACACCTCGAGAACACATATCTATTCTCATCACCCACCAAGCTCACTAGACAGATCACTCAACTCATGTCTAACTGGTAAGTCACAATAAGTCAACGGGATAATCTTCTATCTCCACATCACTTTTCCCAACCTACGTGGATAATGGGTCTCCACCTAACAGAAGTGATAGAAGTGCCTCTCTCACACTCCACTTGATCAGGGTCTCTTTCCAGATAAAGTATCCTAGACATTTGATCACATCTCCACTCATGATCCATATGTCACACTCCACATCCGCAGTACAAACCACCATGTACCCCTAGGCATCTATACTCCACCTCACCAAAAGACACACAACACATTGATAATGCATCCTAACCTACTATTCATGCAAGCAATTACACCAAGTAATCCTAATGTCTCAAATTCATGCAAATGCACATATCAAACACATTGAAATGTAGCAGATAATCATGCAACAAAATTTAGACAATCACGCACATGCAGAAAGGATCACACACAGATGCATATGTAGTGACTAGGTTTACACTTAATAAACCTCACTAGGGTCATAACTCGACCCCTTAACTAAATTCGTCTCATCTCTCATCTTACCCTTCAGCTTATCTTTCTTCTTGGGACAGTCCCTAATAAAGTGCCCAGACTTACCACAACTGTAACACCTTCTACCACTAGACTTGTCTCATCCCTTGCCCTTCTTCTTACTACCCTCATCACTCGAGTCACTACTCGAATCACTACCATTTTGAGTTTTACCCGAATTCATCTACTTAAACTTCATTCTACTCCTCATCATATGTACTCGCCACTCCTCTTATCCTCTTTCTCAACCTTAATCTCCATCTCCTTACTCCTAAGTGAGTCTATGACAATCTTGGGTGTTAAGGTGTCCCTACCGTACTTAATTGCATTCTTAACTTCCCTATATGAATCAAGCATGGAATTAAGCAGGATAATAGCCTTATACGTTTTAGATACCTCTTCATCACAATTAACGATGTCTTGAACTAACTTGTTAAAGACATCCAGATTATCATCAAGATCCTTTGAAGGATCCATTTTAAAGCTAAAAAATTGTTCAAGCAAGTACAATTTATTAGGAGTTGACTTAAGCAAATATAAGTCCTCCAACTTTTCCCAAAGTTGTTTTGTAGAATCTGGTTTTCCTACTTTTCTCAAAAATGTATCAGACATGTGTAAAATAATTGAAGTGTATGCAAGTTCATCATACTCTTCTTTTTGTACTTCTGTTAAATTTGCAGGAAATTTGCCATCTATGACCTTTGAAACTTTTTGTTGGATCAAAATACCCTTTGGACCAAAATACCCTTCATCTTTTGTTGCCAAATTGAAAAATCCCCTTTCCCATTAAAAATTCCAACTTCAAAGAGTGAAGACATTTTTAAAAACTAGAACAACCAAAAGCACAGATAGGTCACACAAAGTTATCATGCGGCCGCAATATACACCATTCTAGATTTTCAGAGTTTCATAAAATTCACGATATTAGATCAAGGGAATGTTTGAACGGGTCAAGTCCAGGTGTTCTAATAGGAAAATCAATGCAACACGAAGGTATGTAAACAAAAGTTCGAATTTCCATGCAACAAGCCTCACACAGTGACTATATGACAGGTAAAGCACAAAATCAACTACCAACTTACAATCAAAACTCAACACTTCAAAAACAGAGCAAATAATTCCTAAATTTTCTAGTACAAACAATGGTTGCCAAGCAATGACAACCCCCAATCCTAACGATCACCCCACAACGATCTGCTAGTGCTGAAATTAAAACTGAGATAAGCTAATATACCAGAGCGGACCAATCTGAGTCCGTAAATTATGAGACACACAAATTTAACACTTTAGGACCACCACTATTCATCCTAAAGTCTCTGGAAACTACAGCAACCAAAAAAATCATGATCGAGTCTCGAACGCCCGAAGAATAACGTTGTCCAGATTTTTCTGCGTACCCTTAACTTTCAACACGAAAAATGTTAGAAATAATATGAGGAACAAACTGCCCGAAGTGACCATCATCAAATTCAATCTCACACGCCCTCACGCGCGTCCTTTCTTCTCTGCGCATGGGCTTCACGCGTCTCCTTCGACCGACACGCGCCGACCTGAAGTGTTCGCCTCCTCCTATACATCACGCCAGTGGTCTCCGTTTTCCCAAACTCGTTCTGGATTGATCAGAAAATGCGAAAAATGGAGACTGATTTTAATAGTTTTTGGACAGCTTCTTCGATCTGATTTCTGCCGCATTTCTCCCAATTTTCTGGACGTGGTAGATTTCACGAGCCAAAACCTTCACCTTGAGCTCTGGTACCAATTGTTGCAGAAGCTCTCTCAAAAGGATCTTCAAACGGTAGTTTTTCAGGCTCAGTCCAATGTACCTTTCTCAACCAACAACTAGTCCAATCGGCTCCAAACCACAACCAATTGATTCACCTTGGTTGCTATGCAATCTTACCCACGTAGGACAAGAAAGGATGATGATTTATAGCCACAAAGGTTAGGAAAAGACACCACAAAGGTATACTATGAAAGAACTACCAAATGCACACGTTATACAAGCGTTTTGGACACTTCTGAACACTTTTTTCTCACACAAAAAGGGGGCAGCGGGTATTCACTATTTCTTCTCTCAAAATCACACAAAACATCACATGAAAGTGGCTAGGGTTATAGCCAAATATATACTCTAGGGTTAGGTTTTAAGTTGGGCCATTAAAGGAGTAAACGGGCCAAGATTCAAGCCATCCATAAGGAATACAATTGGGCCGAGTGTAGCTCATGGACTTGGTTGTTGGACTTATTTCATTCATCGGCCTATGCCTATGAAATAATATTAACCCACGTTAACATCATAGCCCGGGATTTATTGGGTATCAAAAATCCAACATATATATTTCCATTTATTAATTTCTTCAGGATGATATGAAAGTCGATGAGCATCCTAGAGAGGAGGGCTCAACATCCGTTGAGATGACATGCTTGGAGGTATGCCCCTTTATATTTGCCTATTTTTGAAGTAACGATTTCATGAAATAAAGTCTAACATCTTTTATTTCTCTATTAGGGTCCTATGTCAGATACATAAGTAATAGATGCTCCTCATGATAAAGATGAACAGCCAAACTCACAGAACTCGCATGATCATCATGATGAAATGGAACAAGATTAAGAATGAAAAATCCCTTTGAACTTGGACATTTATATTTGGTCTTAGATTATCTACCGTGTGTATACAAATATTGTGTATAAGTTCTAGTTTTATACTTATGAGAACTGTTTTCGCTACTTCTCTCTATCTCTCTCACCTGTGTATGTGCACGGGGGAGATCATAGAGCAACAAGTTTGAGGTAGATAGAAATGGTACTTGTATTACCTATGTATGGTGACCGATATTGTGCTATAGTTTGTGTTTGTATAATTGTGTATAATCTTGAATGTTATGACTTCTAGTTTGTAGACCAATTTAAAAAAAAAAATAAAAAATGCTTGAGCTGATGATCAGGTCTTCTTTAGACATTCACGTGTCTTGATATTTTCTTTACTTGAAATGAATTTTTGTACTTAAAAGTGCTGTTTTGGAAACTTTTCTTTTGATTTTAGATGATTAATGAAGACGGACATTTGAAATATTTAAAATATTGTCTTCTTTAATACAATTCAATAAAATGTATCAAGTGTTAGTCTAGATAAGAAAAGATGTTAGCATTGTTTTTACCATTTTTTTTTTCTTTTCCTCCCCGAATGGGCAGGATGTTTTCTTCTGAGAATTTTTATGGAGGCGTGGAGCATCGGTATAAATTAATTTCGAAGTAGGGTAGGGGTTGAATAGGAGGCGTGGAGCATCAAAATTAATTTTTTGATGAAAACTATTTTTTTCTTTAATTTTTCTGTGGTTTTTTTTTTCTTTTTCACTTTTCTTTTTGTTTATTCTATGTATTTATTTTTATTTTTAGTAAAATTTAAAAATTATAGTGGTCTTCTTTGATAAAAAAAAAAAAGTTTATATTTTACCACTTAAATGATTGACGACACTTAAATCTACACATTGAGAATGATGCATTAGGTTAAATTAGCCATTTAAAATATTGTATAACGTGATACTTGATTGACATAAACACATTCATCTCACATATTGAAACCTTTATATCACTTTATCATAGAAGTTTAGTCTTTTCTTTCTAGTATGTTTTTTACTCCTTTCTGTGTAAATATCATTTACAGAAACATTCAATGGGAACACAGTATAACAATACCAGCTCTTCTTATGAAATAAAGTTTCAGCTTTTATGATTTGCATATTTCTACTATAACTCCAACCGAGACGACAACTCGTTCGTGATAAGCGTATTTTATACACTTATATATATATATATATATAATAGTTCTTTTGAACAATTATAACCTAATTTATTATATTTTGTTTATTAGGTAAAACTCAATGAATGGAAGTGGAATTGAAAGAAAGAAGTGAAAATTAGCGAAAAATGGCAAGATTCAAAGTTTGTGGCCAAAAGTGTAATACTCAAAAGTTGTCTCATTTGGATGTAATTAGAAGTCAAAAAAGAGTAAAATATGATCAAACTAATTTCACAAATCAATTTTCAAAAGAACAAGTATGTTCCAGATTTTTAGCCGGAGATTGAGACCCATTTTTTACCTAGCATACATTGAAATTGGAAAAAAAAATTACTTTTCATAAAATTATAGCCTTTTGAGTTATCTTTACAACCCAATTTGAATCGCTTCAATCAAATATGAAGAGAGAATGTTACGATGAAAATAATAAAGGATGCATAGTACTGAATTTTTCTCAAAAGGCGACGTCGCAGCATCAACCTAGCATAATGTCGTGGCACCGTGACACTACTCACATGGCGCTTAGATGCCACCTGCTGTTATCTAGGGTTCGGATTTTTAGCTCATATAAAGCCAATAAAGTCTCCAAATTTGGGGAAAATATGAGGTGAAGTATAAATACGAGAGGAGAGAATATTCTTGAGAGGGCAGGGGCGCTTTGCGGAAGAAGCGATACAACTTGAGAATTAGGAAAACAAACCAATGGAGAAAAACATCAAAGAATTCAATGTTTTGAAGATTGATTCGGGCAAGAAGATCATCTTGATGTAAGATTCATCAGCTTCCCTTCATCTTTATTCAAAATTCGGTGATGTACTCAATAAATATCTATTGTTTTTCTTGGTACATTGTGAATGGCTAAATCTCTTATTAGGGCGAACAATGTAATCTATTTGAGACTCTTTATTTCTTTTATTCAAGATTCTAGTTCTTTTAAAGCACATGGGTTGATTTTATTTATGAGTTCAATAATTTTGTGAATTTATTATGAATCGAGAGGGGAGTTTTAGGTTTAGACCACATAGAAAAATCCAGTAATTTAGTATAAAATGTGGAGATAATTATGCTAAATATAGCTATAGTTACATAAATTCTTGGAACATAATTGCGTCTAACTAATATTTATTCACATAGAGATATCAAATTAAATTAGTTAAATAAACCCAATGAGAACTTGAGAGGGGTAAATGGAATAGATAGAAGAATTCAATCAAGCACTACATTAGATTTGTGAATTTTTGTTTAAAAATTGAAGGTAATCAATAAATGAAATTGTGAGCCCTAATATTCATTCTGAAACCCTAATTCAATTTTTGCATGCATTTAGATACATTCTAGATAATGGTTAGATCAAACAATCACAAAAAAGCATAATTTTTTATTAATCAAATAGAAGCTAGAAATAGTAAATTAAGTATTAAATTATAGTCCTCGTGGAAATGATTATTTGGACTCAAATGTTCATTATATTACTTGTTATGATATCGTACACTTGGGATAGAAAAATGCAACAAGTTTTACCATCGTTTCTTGGGAATCAAAAGAAGCAAGAAGTCAAAAATTCACAATAACTGATCCCAAATTAGATATGGTGAATGCCCTTTGTAGAATTCCTTTTCAGATAATAACTTAAAAGTGGGGACACAATCAATTATCGTGCTTGATAAGGATGGCTTGCTGGAGGTACTAAATAAGAAATCTGTCATTTATGAGGAGATTAGCATGACTTGTAAATATTGTGGCGATAACATTATACTAAAAATTGCTTGTAATTGGCAACTCTAGAGGATAAAAGAAAAGCTATCTTCGATGGTCCATATGAAGAACAAGATGATGAGGGTGAAATAGTTACGGAAAACATCATCATGCAAAAATGTAAAAGGATAGAAGATCAAATAATTTTGGACAATCCAAATAACATGCTTATGGATGATCTCTTCATTATTCAACTTGATGAAACAACTAAAGAAGAAAAAGTGTAGAAATCAAGGAATTAATCATAAAACAATCAAATGAATTAGTAGCGTTCAAAGAAGATGGGATTAGCATGCAAATCTCCAACTTTATTCATTTTGTGATTGATAATCTAGGTAAGTCATACCTATTCAAGATGACAAAGTAAGATCATGGAGGATGTGAGACACATGCTGCTAAGACAATCTATGCAAGTTAAGCAAGATCTTTAAAGCCTTAATCAAAGTTCCATGAAAAATCATTGCCCAAAGTTGAGCTTGAGACTATAAATCAATGACTAATGGAAGGCAAACCCAATTTCTTACCCTTTTTTTATTATTATTATTCTTGGTGTACTTGCATTGAATATAGTCTATTAAAATGCATTAGTTTTGGACATGTTTTTGTTTTAATAAGAGGGTGTCATCATATTTATATTAAGTGTATTGAAAGAAAATCTTATATTTGAGTGAAAAAAGATTATAAAATTTAAGTAACACATTTTTCAAAGCTCCTGGGACATAAAAAAATTGGTTATCATATACGCCACATTATTGCATTTAAATTGTTTCTTGACTCTTATATTTGTCGTCTTTTATCTTTCAAAGGTATATAGATATCAAGTAGGAGGCAGCTTAGCAAAAAATATAATGAACTGATCCGACAAGCCTACTTCCAATATCAGACAGAAAATTCTAAGGAGTATTTTCTTCCCTTCTTCCCCTTCCCTTTATATGCTACATTATACTTTAAGACATTGAGGACAATGTCTACCTTAAGTTTGGGGGTGAAAATATATTGAGTTTTTTTATTCTATTACCGTTGTGTGATTGTGTTTTTCTATTTGTTTATTACATATAAAAGCCATAGTAAAAATTAAATATTTTTTAGAAATCTCAAAAAAAGATTTTCTTGTTTATTATATGTTTGTGTGGGGATAGGTAGCCCTGTCAACTAATATATTTGGAATTATATGAATTTATAAAAAAATAGATATTTTACATGCGTAGATTAATTTATTTTATCCATGTAAATCTTGATACTATTTGCTCATATGAATTAAGTTTAGCATCATAAAGTAATGGGTTGATTCATATGCTTTATAGGTTGAAATAGTAGAATTTAGATGCTAAACCCAAAAATTATTACAATATATATCATTCGACCAAATTTTGAATAGTTTGGAGGTGATTTTACTGTTGTAGGAAGATATGGATATTAATGGGATTCCATATCTGTAAATTCTTGAGTGGATTTTCTGAGGCCAATATGTTGAAAATTAGGTAAAACTCTTATATTATGGGTTAAACTAACAGGAAGGTTGATTGACTCCCTAATAGAGGCCCCACAAATGGGGAGGAGAAATAATTTTTTTATTCAAGCAGGATTTATGACATGTGAGAGGCAGTCACCCTTTCTGTCAAATATTTTAGGTTACTTTAGCATTTTCCTTTTTTAGAATGGGTGCCTAATGAAGGGCATTACATTAATCAAAGACAAAAAAAAAATAATAAGAAGAAAAGGGAAAAAGAAAAGAGACGAAAAAGCTATCTCATTATGAAACATCCTTTATAGCTTTTATGATTTGAATAATTAAAACTGCAATGGTATCTGAAAAGATAGTGCCCTATGATTATCTGACTAGGGAATCATTGGCCTAAAGCTCTAAAGCTAGTAAAAAAGGTCATTTAGAAAACTTAATAGAGAGAAATTTGCACATAAGATGAGAACAAAATAATAATTATGCATAAGTTCAAAACACTTGTTTGGCAATGGATTATTAGCCTCGTTGAATCTTGGAGGTTAAATCAATTAAAATTTGAAGAATCCTTCTTTATTGAAATATTGACTTGCAATGAGTGACATCCATCTAAACTAGAGAGGGTGAAGAGTTAGAATAAGGATTAGCCTTACATCACACATTGGGAAAAAGAGTAAAGAAGAATAAGATTCGGGATGTGTGAATCTTACAAGTGATGAAAGTAAAAAAAATTGACCATCGAAGGTAGAGAATTGAAACATATCATGAATTTATAGTGTTTTATTTGATTCTTTACATGCACATCAGTTTTGCATTGGAAATATAGATACTAATTTTTGTAATGTGACCTTGAAGCAATTTAGATTTAATAAAATGATTCCAATCTCGAGAAAAATGGTAGGTTATCTAATCCAAAACCTTTGCATATTTATGTGTTTGTTAAGTTAGTTATGGTTTTGTTTGAAAACAAATAAATGTTTAAGTTTGGGCAGTTTGATAAGTATATTTATATATTTATTTGGACAGAAAATATAGATACTTAATAGCTCTTTTGAATAATTATAGCCTAATTTATTGTATATTTCGTTTATTAGGTGAAACTCGATGAATAGAAGTGGAATTGAAAGAAAGAAGGAAAAATGGTGAAAAATGTCTCCAAAGTTTGGGAACTAAAGTGTAATACTCAAAAGTTGTGTCGAAACTCACGATAAAGATTCGAGAATTCTAGGGTTCAATTGGATACTATTAGAAATTAAAAAAAGAAATAAAAAAGCAAAATATGATCAAAATATTTTCACAAATCGATTTTCAACCACATGAGTATGTTCCAAATTTTTAGTCGGAGATTGAGGCACATTTTTTACTTAGTAACATTTGAATTGGAAACAAACTATTTAGTAAAATTGTAGCACATGAGTTATCTTTAAAATTTAGTTTAAATCGCCTCAATCGAATATCGTGAGAGAAGATTATGATAAAAATACTAAAGGATGTATAGTACTAAATTTTTCCTTAAAGGCGGTACTGCAGCACCTAGCATAATGTCATAGTGCTGCCTAGGCACTGCCTGTTGTCATCGGGGGGCCAAGTTTTTGGCCCTTTTAAAGTATAAATACAAGAAGACAGTCTCCAAATTCGGGGAAAACATGAGAGAGTATAAATACAAGAGGAGAGGCTTTTGAGAGGGGTTCCACACTTTGAGAAAGAAGCAATGCTACTTGAGAATTAAGAGAAGAAATGAAAGGAGATAAATATAAAAGAATTCAAGGATTTGAAGATTGATTAGGATAAGAATATCATCTTGGTGCAAGATTTCATCCGCATATCTTCACCTCTATTCAAAATCTGGTGATCTATTCAATTGATATCGATTATTTTTATTGCTATATTATGATTAGCTAAATCCTTGACTAGGACGAACAATGTAATCTATTTGAGACCTTTATTTATTTTATTCAAGATTCTAGTTTTTTTAAAGCACATGTGTTGAATTTATTTATGAGTTTAATACTTTGAATTGTGTGGCTAATAATTCAATGATTTTTCGAATCTATTACAAATTGAGATGTGAGTTTTAGGTTTAGACCACATACTAAAATATGGTAATTTAGTATAAAATGTAAGATCCATTATATTACTTGTTACAATACTGTACACTTGTGATAGAAAAAATGCAACAAGTTTTTAGCGCCGTTGTCCTTGTTATTGGAGGATGAAAAGAAACAAGAGGTCAAAACTTCACAATGATTGATCTCGATTTAGATATGGTGACATGCTTTTTGGAGAATTCCTCGTCACACACAAGCTTAAAAAGTGGAAATATAATCAACTTATTGTACTTGATAAGGATGACTTGTTAGAGGGACTAAATATCAAATCAATTATTTATGAGGATATTACCCCGACTTGTAAATATTGTGGTGCATAGCATTATACTAAAAATTGCTTGTAATTTGCAACTCCAGAGGAAATAAGGAAAGCTATCTTCGATGGTCCATATGAAGAACAAGATGATGAGGGTGAAGTTGTTACAGGAAACATCATCTTGCAAAAATATAAAAGAATTGAAGAACAAATAATTTTGGACAAGCCAAGTAACATGCTTATGGATGATCGTTATGCACTCGAACATACTTTCTCTATAGGTATTCATCGCAAGTTCATACATTTTTTAGAGAAATATAATGAACAAGTTCAAAGACCTGAGGATAATTTACAAACTTACAGATGTTATTCATGACATTCGTCTAGAGTTTAGGGTGTTTTTGAGCTATTAATATGCTTAGAAGGCTAAAGAATATACGTCGAAAACTTTAATGGGTTCACCCGATGAGAGTTATGCTAAACTAGCCATGTATTTCTATAATAAAGGGAAAACTAATCCTGGTTCGGCATTCTTTATTGAAATTCATTGATGTCCATAGATGCTTTAAATACTTCTTCATGGCTCTTGCACCAATTTACAGCTATCCTCCAAACTTCAACATTTCCTTTCTTCAAGTAGTATGACTTGCCTTCATCCTTGAATTTGAACTCAAGAATGTACATTTCTATCAACTCATCAGATCACAAAAGAAATTTTTTAACAAACAATGAAATTGGACGATTGCATGCTAATTCCATATTCTTTGAATGCTAACTAATTTGGTTGGTTCCATTATGATTATTCTTTGTGTATTGTCACTCTCTTCTCTTCGTGCTTAAAATTGCATGAAATGAACTGCAATTTTTATTTTTTATTTTTTTGTGTTGTGTATTTCTAATTTATATCAGTTTTATTTTTATTTATGGCTTCCGTATTCGTGAGTAATGATTCTCATTGCTATTTATTGATGGTTGATGTCGAATAGCAGTACAATTATCTCATAATCTCATCCTTGTGTTGCTGTGAACCTCTCAATTGATTTTTTTGCCTTCAGTTTGGACCAAAGTATGTTGGTTTTGCGTGACTAATTTTACTAATTACCTTCCTTTTATATTCCCTTTTCTGTCAATTTATTATGTCTTCAGAAACTTGTTATTCTGCCTGTTACAACATCCTTATTATATCTGTTTCCATAAATATTTAAGTTTTTTTTTTAATTGATGGTGATTTCTTTGAACCCCCGTGCAGTGGTAATCTCATTGTTCTCTCTTCTTACAGTTCTTGTATTTGTTTTTCTTGCCTGAATTTAACTACAGGTAAATTCAGTGTTAACAATCTTGCTTCTTTTTATTTCAACTTCTATATTAGGTCTAAAAGTTTTGGCAAGTTCTGTGTCCAAAATATTATTTAATTGAATAGTAATTAGGGTTGAATTGTCGAGTGCTGGTAGTTGGTTAAGCAGAACTTGATACGAGCTCAAGAAGGTCAAGCAATATCAAAAAATGCTTGAAGAATGAAGTGAATGCTCGATCTGCTTTTCCAGAGACTAACCACCCCTTGACCGTCTAACAAGCGCTCGAGCAGCCTATTTATCAAGAAAACCCTAATTCGCGATTGTTAGAATTTAAACAATCCCAAAGGACCTATAACTCAAAAATTGTATCTCTCCCACCATGGACCGAAACGTCACTAGAATAATTGTACCTTAGCCGTAAACATAAAAATTGTAAAATAAAAAACAGTCTAATTAACTATATTTTTGGCGGAAATCATAAAGATTTAATTTAAAAATCTATTTAAGAATATAATTAAGCAATATAATTTTTCATGCATATTACCTATTTTCTTACATGAACAATGACACGACCCGTTCCGAATCACTCTAGAGGACCCGAAACGTGATGTGCGTCGATGATAGATGCTAACTAGATGTCAAATCTATCACCAATGCTGACTATGAGTTATTTCAGAAAAATGCAACAAAATCAAATGTTTATATAAAATATAATGCGATGGGCCCAAAATATTTACTTCGTGCTTCATCAATATGAGTTATAATATTCAACATGTCGTGTGACTCTCATTCTGAAATCATTATGCTCTTCTAGCTAAAAAAGATCAATTTCCACCTGTCAGAAAAATCATAGGAAAATATATGAGTTGATAGCTCAGTGAGTGGAGAAGTTTGAAAATAATTATACTTTTTCATTTTTACATTTCTATCGAAAATGGAATTCATATCATTTAATAATTCACAAGATAACATCATGTAATTATAACTAAAGTGAAATATTCACGTAAGGTCGTAAAATATCATCTCAAAATCATGATATAAGCATCAGATGATAACCACGCTATAATCTCATCACATCAAACATATTGAAAAATCCACCAAAAAATGTACCATCTGACTGAAATATATAATCCGCCCCTCGTACTAAGAACTTTTCCCATAGGCCTTTGGCCCCTCCGTGAACGAAAGTCGGTTTGAAAAACCTCTCATAATTAATTCTAGAACACGGCTAAGGCCCCTTTGTGAACTATATGTACATGATCAAGACTAATGTCAGGTCAAGACCCTCCGTATAGGATAGAATACGGCCAAGTCCCCTCTGTGAACTAGAAGAAGTATATAATCATGGGTATTTTTCTGGTCGATCTCAATATTACATGTGTCTCACATACCATGTCATAAATGTACAACAAATAATCTTTGAAGTTCCACATATATCATAATAAAAGAGATTTCCATAATAATCATATAGTCGAACACATAATTATATATAATTGCACATACTTTGATAATAGTCTTAATTATAAATACTTTAAAAATATTTATATTTTTCCGCTCACAGTACTATGTTTGTAAAATCAACCCGGTTGGTAAACTATTCTGATGTCAGTATCGTCGCCTGAAATATGATATAATTTTTAAATAAACAATTAATTATTTTAAATAATTTCAATAATTAAATAGGCGATACCCAAATTTAATCATTTCACGTTTAAGCGATTTTTACGGTCTCTTTAGTAGCTAAAATTAGTTTTTCTTTCATCTTACTCAATTTCATAGTTTATTATACTTAACCCCTTCAATAAAATTGAATTCAGTCGAAAAATCTAACAACTATAAAATTAAACATAACTTGACAATAAGTAACTTTTTACTTACCTTTCAAAATTGAGGAATTCAAGTCTAATAGTGTAGACCACTTATTTTCTAACAACTTGGCAAAATTTTTCTATTTTTTCTTCTTTCTTCTTCCTCTCTTTTTTTGCTTTTTTTTTTTCTTCTTTTCTTTCTCTTTTTCTTCCTTTCTCTCCGATTCTTCCCTGCCATCTCCAATTCTTCTATAAATATGTATGCAAAGGAAGAGTCAAGGCAATAGGACTAAAAATTTGGACATTTGGATTCCTCTAACTTATTTTTGCAAAGGAAGTCCTTATTCTTCAATTTAATATAACATCTAGTCCTTTACTTCCAATAATATATAAGTAGATCCCTAAAACTAAGTTTTATCCATTTTAAACCTTTAACTATTTTTCATAATAAATTAAACCCCAATAAAATAATTTATTTCATTTAAATCCCTATTTGTCATTGACTTTGACCAATTGAATTTTGGACTTTGACTAAATAAATTTCTTGACTTTGACTATGACTGAGTGGGTTATAACAAACAATGTCATGCATTCGTTTACCAAATAAATAAAATGTTTTAAAATAATTTTCCGGGTTTTCCGGGTATGCAAATCTTTAAACAGTAAATAAAATTAAGCTTTTTTTTGCTTATTTTGCATGACAAGTGTCAAAATGAATTCATTTACGTAGCAATCGACCCGAAATTTCAAGAAACTTTAAGGTAAAGTAGGAAGCCTCCTATGATATAACATATCCAAAATTGTCGTCTATTGGAAATGTATAAGGCACTAAAATATTTTTCAAAATGCCGCAACGATTCGGTTTGGGAGGAAAATAGTGCAATTTACTTAAAGTGACATATAAAATGACGGACTTTAAATTGGCATGATTTCAAGTTTTATTCAATAGCTAATCCATGATACTATCAAAACCCATTTGTTCCAAGCGGTTGATTTGACAGAATAATTTTTAGAACAAAAGTGAATTTTATAGTCATTTTTTTAAAGTTAAATTTAGTACATTTAAATAATTTTCTTAGCATGTTATATTTGCATTACATATTTCTGTATAATTAAAGTTATTTTTAAAACCACCAGAATGTACCCATGTGATTTTATCATAGTCTGCACATGTGTGAATGTGTTTCCACAGTGTATGACTCTCTATGGTTATTTTACCAACTCTGCACTGGTGCGAATGTGTTTCTGTAGTGTATGATCAGTTATGGTGATTTTACCCACTCTGCACTATTATGAATGTGTTTCATAGTGTATAATCAGATTATAGATTTCGAGCAGCTCTACGCGCATATGACCAGAATTTCAGAATTTTAGAATTATAGAATTGAATAACTTTGCCATGTATATCGATGTTAATTGATACATGAGTAAGGTTATTCCGGATACCTTTTGTTGTGATTTTCCAGTATTATATAGTTTATCATATTTTAGACTACAAAATTTAGCTTATTCAATTTTTAGAGTAATGATTTCAACTTATAGTATTGTAAAAGGATATTTTTATACGTATTGATATCAAATTATTTATATTTATCATACCTTACAGTTGCGTATCTAGAATTAAGAACAAAGAATTTTATAATGCAATTATGTTTAGTTTTAAAAGTGTTACTAAATTTCAAAAATTCTCAAAATTTTAATAGAGCAAGAATTTTCAGAAAATATGCACAAATGGAAAAAGTATACTCATTAACAAATTATCCACTCACTAAGTTATAAGCTCATATTTTTTTATCACTCTTTCTCTTACCATATATTAGTTGAGTTGAGCACCATTGGAGCCGGTTGATCTACCACGTTGAGCCATACATTGTCAATCATTGTATGATTTAGCTTATTAGTTTATATAGTTCATATTTTGGGATAGACGCGTCTTTTATTCCGAAATATTTCCATGTCATGGGCCTGCTGTGTTTTGTATATATATTATCTATTTTGGGAACTTTTGTTTGTAAATAATTGTAAAGGTTGGTTACCAGTGTAGTATTTTGAATAGTTGTGTTTTGAGGGGCTGGTGTACCTATTTTAATTTACATGTACATGTAATATTTCCAAATTTTGCCTGACTAATCCTGAGGAGTGACGGCCTTCTCCCCTGGTTCGCCACCTAGGTAAATTCGAATGTGGATGTAGCTTATACACACTTGGACCAGACATTCGGGATGCAATTTTCCTCCTTGTAGACCTCCCTTTGCGATGTGCGGACAGGACCCCCGGAGGGGCGACAACGCACACTACAATTTTGCCTCCACAAGACAACTACCTTCCAATTGCCGCGGGGATTCAAATCTCCGATGCTCCGTATAGAACCTTCCTACTTTACTATTGCACCATGCCTATGGGGTCTACATGTTTGGGATATTTGATTACATATCAGGTGGTTTTTAGTTCATATTTCGGAGGAAATTTTGTCAAAATTTTTATAAAAATATGTCACGGTCAAAGCAGGTCAAGGTTACCTTAATAGTGGGTCCAGCACTTAGTTAGTATCTACCATTGACGCACGACACATTTCGGATCCAATAGGGTGATTTGGGATGGGTCGTATCACACATACTTTTATAAGGATCTTGTTTTGACATGGTATGTGTAACCTCCTGAAGATTTTAGAATAAAATTTATTTATTTTATATATTTACATTTTTGAAAGTTGAGGACTAAAATAAAAAATGTTTTAAATTTCTATTTTATTTGTTTCAAATAATTAGATTTTGATAGAGTGATATTTAGTAAATCAATATTAGATTCATTTTATAGGTTATAATTAATTGTAAATCTTTGACTCAAGAAAAAATTATTTTGGATAAGAACACATTAAGTTAGACCCAATTGAAAGAAAATAGGATAAATAGAATTTTATGTAAATTATAAATCAATTCATTTTCTCTCTCTAAAAACGTGCAAAGTGGGTATTGAATTTTAATTTTTAGTTTAATATTAATCTATTTTGAATTCGATGTGATAGCTAGTATCCTATTTGGATAACTATGAATTTGTTATTAAAATATAATCCAAAACTAGGTTTTATCCAAAAGGGTACATGTTTTCTATTATAACTCAACCACTTTTTATTACTATAAATAATATACATGGATTCCATAATTCACACACCAAAAGTTATACACACGTAAGAGAGAGAGAGAGAGAGAGAGAGAGAGAGAGAGAGAGGATACTTTTGGGAACTAGAAGACCGAAACTATTTTGTAACTCTTAAATAAACGAGGTAAGATACTTTAGGTGCAAGTGTTTTTGTTTCCATATGTGTTTATATTCAATTAAAAATGCATAGATTGCCAGTAGACATTCGTTTTCTTTAAAAAAAGATATGAAATCCTACGGGATTATAAAATGACCTAAGATGGGTGTGTCGCTTGGTCACCGATATACTTCATAAGATCAGATGGTATAAAGTGTAATTTTTATTGTTATATATATGTATATGGAAATTGCACATATTTTACTGGGTGTTCTCGAATACTCACTCTTACAAATTTTTACAGGTTAGTTCGAGTTGATTGAATTTGTAGTAGGGCGTGATGCGGCCTACCAAGAGGATCGTAGTAACAAAGCAAATTTTTCATTAAGTTTTTCTACCTTCATAATTATTTTTTAATTTATTTTAAGGCATGTTTAGTGTTATTTTTCAGATATAATTGCTATGTTTAATTTAAATTTATGAATACCGTAGTTATTATTTATTAAAGAATTTTATTTTGATCTTTTCGCATGTAAAGTAAACAAAAAATGATTTTTTGGTAACGCTCCGGTGTTATGAAAACTTGGGGCGTTACATTATGCATCTTTAATTACTTGGCGGTCTTTTTCGTATTTCCGTTTACTTTCTTTTTCCTTTACACCAATGCGGATTGAATATGTTTGTCACTTAATTTAAGGAAATGATCCCATATTGGTTTTAGTTACAATATTTTTTTTCCGTTTATTAATTTCTTTAGGACAATATGAAAGTCGATGAGCATACTAGAGAGGTTATCTCAACATCAGTTGAGATGAAATGTTCGGAGGTATGCCCCTTTGTGTTTTGCTTATTTTTGAAGTAATGATTCACAAAATAAAGTCTTAACACATTTTGTTTCTCTAATTGGCTCGATTTCAGCTGCAAAAGAAACAGATGTTGTTTAGAATTGTTGTTCAACATCAATAAATCAATGTGTGGAAGTGGATGTTGGAATGAAATTGGAATTGGTAGCCACGAGTGTGGCATGTGCGACTGCATAGGCATGTAACCTTGCGGTCGCACAAGGACCTACCAAAACTTAGAGGCCCGATTTGAGTTTAACCATGCGACTGCATGGATTTGTACCATGCGGTCGTATGGTACATAAATCCGACCATTTGGTGGCAGTTTTTAGCCGTTGTGAATTCAAACTTGGTGATTTTTGGCTTATGTTTTGGCATCATTTTGTACACGTGATTTATGCCTATAAATAGTGGATCCATATTGAAGGCAAAAATCATCATCAAAAACATTAGAAATTCCATATTACTCTACAATCAAAGATCAAATTTTGTTCGTTCATATTCATCTTCAACCCTTGTGTTCTTCAAGCTTTCAAGGATTTTCACTTGAGCTTTGGTGATTAATCCTTGCCAAGGCTTGTTAAAATCCTACAAACCCTTTGCCATCAACTTTCGAAGCATCTCAAATTATTAGGAGAAGGGGCAAATATCATTTGAGGATAACGATATCGTGTTCAAGCCATTCGTTGATACAAGTTCATGATTGTCTTGTTCTTGGTGTTGTCGGTTCGTGTTTCATGATTTCTACTCCAACCTGGTGAAAATCTCCAACAATTTCAAACGATATTTCTGTAATGGAAAGCAAGAAAACAATGGCGACAATCAAACTCATAAATCAAGACTTGGTACGGTTGGATCGGTTCGATGGAACGAACTACACTCGATGGAAAGAAAAATTGAAGTTTCTTCTCACTGCATTGAAGATCTTTTACATCCTAGATTCGGATCTTGCGCCACTGCCGGAACCAACGAATGGAGAGACGGAAGCCGTTAAGAATGAAAGACAGAAGCGCCAAAAAGATGAACTAAATTGTCGCGATTCCATTCTCAACACACTTTCTGATCGTTTGTATGATTTATATACTAACATAACATCGGCAAAAGAAATTTGGGAAGCATTGGAAAACAAATATAAAGCAGAGGAAGAAGGTACCAAGAAATTTTTAATAATGAAATATTTTGGTTTTAAGTTCTTGGATAATATTCCCCTTTTACCCCCAAATACATGAAATGCAAATTATTGTCAAGAAAATTAAAGGAGGTGAAAATTGATATACCTGAGACCTTTCAAGTGGGGGCTATAATTGCTAAACTTTCCAAAACTTCGAAAGGATATCGAAAGAAGATCATGCATAGTTTCGAAGATTATTCTTTGAAACAATTGCAAAAGCACCTTCGAATCTAAGATGAGTCGAGAATACGTGATAAAACTGAAAATTCTCATGAGGACTCTTCTAAAGCAAATGCTGTTGAGAAAATAGAACCACCGGCAAAATCCAACAAAAGGAAGCCTTCTAGGAACTTCAACAAGTCTAAGAAGAAGATAAAATGAGGTTGTTTTGTGTGTGGAAAATCTGATCACTTGTGTCATATGGTAAAACTTTATTCAAAACTTATCAAGAAATGGATGGAGAACAAGAGATTCAAATGGGTAGTGAAATGTTGTCCAAGGTGTTTGGAAAAGGAAGTGTAGACATTATCTTCACTTATAGGAAAACTGTTATTCTAACTAATATACTATATGTTCCGGATATGAATATGAATCTAGTTAGTGGTAATCTCTTGGGAAAATCGAGCATCAAATGTGTCTATGAGTTCAGTAAGCTTGTATTATCCCTTAATGGAAAATTTGTTGGAAAAGACTATTTGACGCCGTGTAGGATAGTGATTATCCTATTGGCTTGTTGTAGCAGATGATTCGCAAGAAAAGAACGATAGAAAACGCCCAAAAAAAATAGAGAAAATACTCTGAATTCAACTCAATATTATTAATAATGCAGAATACTGAAAACGAACCTACAAGCCGGGTTAAATAGCTGCGAAATACGAAATTATTGGAAAATTACCAAAAATGGCAAAATCCCGAAATTATACCAAAATAAAATATTAACTAAAAGAAGTAAGTTGCCAAAAACTTGGCTTAATTCGAGTTCCTTAACATATAGAAAAAAGGAAACTAAATATTACCATAAATAGTAAAAAATAACTTAAAATTGAATTTTGGAAAGGAAAACAGTGGATTTTGGGCTTGAAATTGATGTCCACCGAGCAAAGATGGTGGCCACGACGTGTGCGCTGAAGAGAGCTTTCCGAATTGGGGTCATAATCGCAATTCCGATAACCGTAGCCAAAGTTATGGCCAAATTACCAAAGAAGCGTCAAAATCTCCCAATTAAGGAAATAATGGTGATTTACTTTCCATCTTTGCGCCGATCCGCCATCTCATGGTATCTCAACGCCATCATCGTGCAATCAGACAAATCAGCATCACTTGACTCGGATCCTCCTGCATCACTATTCTTGTGAAGGAATGATCAAATTATGTACCGTTGACAATGAAATAAATAAAACTAATTTTTCTTATGTTGTGGATTTATGTTCATTATGGCATGCTAGATTATGACATGTTGGTAAATGTATCATGAAATGTATGAAAAAATGTGACATGATCTCATATAATGAAACAAATGGACACAAATGCAAAATATTTGTAGAATCTAAAATGATTAAAAAACCATATCAAAATGTTAAGAGAACCTCTAGTATCTTAGAATTGATTCATACTAATATATATGAACTTAATGGTATGTTAACTAGGGGTGGAAATAAATATTTCATAACTTTTATAGATGACCTTTCTAGATATGCATATGTTTATTTGACAAAACATAAAAGTGAGGCCTTTGACATGTTTAAAGCATATAAGAATGAAGTTGAAAATTATTTAGGAAAGAAAATTAAAATTTTAAGGAGTGATAGAGGTGGTGAATACTTTTCCAGTTATTTTAACTTGTTTTGTGAACAACATAAAATTATTCAACAATGTTATGCACTTAGTACACCCGAACAAAACGTCTTGGTTGAAAGAAAAAATAAAACCTTAGTTGAAATAATTAATGCCATGCTTATTCATGCTAAGTTACCATTTAACTTGTGTGATGAAACTTTATTGAGTGCATATAGAATACTTAATAGAATTCCTTCAAAGTATACTAAGGTTTCTCCTTATGAATTGTCGAAAGGAAGAAAATCGAACATTGAATGTTTCAAAGTGTGGGGGTGTCTTGCTTATTGCAAGAACACAAATCCTAATAGGACCAAATTGGGTCCAAGAAGCATTAAATGTGCCTTTGTTTGATATGCAAACAATAGCAAATCTTATAGATTGCTGAATTTGGAGTCCAATGTGATTATCGAATCCAACGATGTGGAGTTTTTTGAGAATTCATTATCTTCGGATAATGATTTGAGGGAAAATCTTGAAAATATCCCTAGCTCAGGAACACATGGCGAAATATCTTCTAAAGACGTTGATGAATCTAGTGAACCACGAAGAAGCAAAATAACTCGGGTTGAGAAGTCTTTAGGACCGGATGAAATCGATTCTCAAATTATCTCCTTTTACTTAGTGGAGGAAAATTAGTGGAATGTTGTGAGAATAATTCCTTTTGTTTTACAAGTGGAAACCGACCTTAAGATTTATAAAGAAGCTATGGTTTCACATGACAGCATTTTTTGGAATGATGCAATTAAGGATGAAATGGATTCGATAATATCCAACAATACTTGGGAACTTGTCGATTTACCAACGGGATCTAAATCTATTGGATGAAAATGGGTATTTAGGAGAAAAATATAATGTTGATGGGTCCCTAAATACTTTCAAAGCTAGATTGGTAGCCAAAGGATATCAACAAAAGAAAGGAATCGACTATTTTGATACTTATACATCGGTAGTTAGAATAACATCGATTATGATATTATTTGTTTTAGTTTCAATATATGACTTGCATTTTCATCAAATGGATGTCAAAAGGATATTCCTAAATGGAGATCTCGATGAGGAGGTCTATATGGAACAACTCGAAGGGTTTGCCCTACCTAAAATTGAACATAAGGTGTGCAAGTTGGTGAAATCTTTATATGGTCTGAAATAAGCACCTAAGAAATGACATGAGAAATTTGACTTAGCAATAATATCATTCGGGTTGAAACATAATAGCGTAGATAAATGTTGATACTCTAAGGTTTGTAATAAATATGCGACATTTATATGCTTATATGTTGACGACATGTTGATTATGAGTAATCACATGGACGGTATAAAAGAAACGAAGAGTTTTCTATCTTCCACTTTCAAGATGAAGGATCTTGGATAGGTGGATACCATCTTAGGTATCAAAGTCAAAAAGACTAGTGGGGGTTACCATCTAAGTCAATTGCATTATATCGAGAATGTGATAAATAAGTTCAAATATTTGAACATAAAGGAATGAAAAAGATCAAATTCCATATCACATCATCATCAAAAACATTAGAAATTCCATATTACTCTACAATCAAAGATCAAATTTTGTTCATTCATATTCATCTTCAACCCTTGTGTTCTTCAAGTTTTCAAGGATTTTCACTTGTGCTTTGGTGATTAATCCTTGTCAAGGCTTGAATCATACAAACCATTTGCCATCAACCTTCGAAGCATCTCAAATTATTAGGAGAAGGGGCAAATATCGTTTGAAGACAATGATATCGTGTTCAAGCCATTCGTTGATACAAGTTCATGATTGTCTTGTTCTTGGCAATGCCAGTTCGTGTTTCGTGATTTTTACTCCAACCCGATGAAATTCTCCAATAGATGCACCACATAATAAAGATAAACAACCATACTCAGAGTACCCACACGATCAGCAAGATTAAGAAAGAAAAAATTCTTTGAACTTGAAAATGTCTATGTATCATTGGTGTATCTATTGTGTCTATGTAATTCTTGTATGTAAGTTAATTTTATACTTAGGAGACCTATTTTTGCTACCCCTCTCTCTCTCTCTCTCTCTCTCTCGTGAGTAACTTTGAGGGAGATAGCAATGGGACATTCAATATTACCTATTTATGGTGAAAGGTGTTGTTTAATAGTTTGTGTTTGTATGATATCGTGCATAATCTTGAATATTGTAACTTTTAGTTTGTAGACCAAACAATAGAAAGCAAAAAAAGCTTGTTCAGATGTTCGTGCCTGTTTGTCTTTAGCTTGTGTGTTGATATTTCCTTGACTTGAAATGAAATTTTGTACTTAGGAGAGCTGTTTAGGCAACTTCTCTTTTAGTTCTACACGATTAAAGAAGAGATCAGTGAAATATTTATACATTGATTCTCCATTTTTCTAATTCACATGCTGCATCAGTTTGATTTAAAATACAACTTAGACCCAAAATAGATATTTTAGACAGACAAACAAAAGGCAAATGTGGCTGCAGATTAACAAGAATTTTTATTTTTAGAACCATTTTCGTGAGTATCGTTAATAAAAATTTGCATGCAACTCGACTCTACCAAGAATGAAAATTGCTCAACTATATCGTTTTAATGTGACAAAGATCTTAGGTACAATGCCAGATTATTGAGAACACTAAGATTGTCCACAGTCATTTTATTGAACACTTTATCAACTTTGCATTAGGATTCCTAGATTCTCTCCAACATGACCATACCAAAGAGGCAGATTTTCCCTTTTATGCATATCAAACTGCACAATTGTTTATATGTCTAATAAATAAATACTCATATCCAGCTAAATTTTAATGCAATTTACGGATAACTATTTAGTATCTCATGTCTAAATCTGGATAAGGAAATTTAAATTTGGAAAGAAAATAGAAGTTCTGGTCTCACTTTGCCTAACATAGCTTTTGAATATACACGTAATACTAGATAATGTTGATTCTTCCTCTGTTACATCATGTCAACGGAGTCTCTTTTAACTTGCATTGTTGATGATTATTTTTAACGCCATCTATTTTTCTTATATAGTACAATTTTTTAAGCAATCCCTAGTTGCCTTGAAGATGTAGAAAGAACTCTAGATATTGTCAATTTTTTCTGTATCATATCAGCTTCACGGAGTCTCTTTCAACTTCCGTTGTAATTGATTATTTTAAACACCGTCTACTTTTCTTATGTGGCAAAATTTTTTTACGCAATCCATGGTTGCCTTGGAGATTTTCTTGAAACTAAAGAAAAATTTGTTGCTAAAAATAAGCTTAAAGGAGGAGGTATTTGGCTTGCTAAACTTACTATTAAAAGTTGACCTTTTTCTTACCTCTTTGACAGTCGACATTAATAAGACCTCAAGTGATGTCCTTTAGTAGAAGACGCGCCTAGAATGTAGAACCCCAAATAATTCTAGACACCTTAGTGGCACTAAAACATGAATATTGGATGACTAAAGTATACTTCAGATTTTTAGTCTCATTTGTACGCAATCCATGGTTGCCTTGGAGATTTTCTTGAAACTAAAGAAAAATTTGTTGCTAAAAATAAGCTTAAAGGAGGAGGTATTTGGCTTGCTAAACTTACTATTAAAAGTTGACCTTTTTCTTACCTCTTTGACAGTTGACATTAATAAGACCTCAAGTGATATGCTTTAGTAGAATACGCACCTAGAAAATTCTTGCATGAATCTTGTACATCAACAGCATCGTGTAAGGTGACTCGACTTTATGTTTTCGATGGATACCAACTTATGGAGTCACTTTCAACTACTATTCTTCAGATCGTGCACTGTGTTCCGAGAACCTTGATCACCATCAAGATTAGGCTATGCTGATTTACAAGCCGGTAGTTGAGGTTGAGGACATCACATCTTAGGTAGAGTAGGATGACATGAAATAAACACTACTTTGAATTACTACTGAAATCCTTACATTCTCTTTGTGATTATAAGGGAAATGGTGCACACAGGGACGGAGGAAGGGGGAAAGCCCAGACTTGCTCAAGTCCATTAGTTTTTTGGATAATGCTACGTGTACATAATCGTTTACACATGAACTTACATGGAAGGAGGTCAAACACAATAAAATATTTGTGGGCTCCCTCCATGTTGGGAGGAGGGGGTGTAAGGCTGTGGGTATACACATAGCATTGTTCTAGTTTTTTAGGAAAAAATAATAAAATATTTTTTTTTCCATAAAAAAGTATTTATTTTTACGAACCAATCTAGTATAATATATTTTGTGCTGCCTGACTCCATCCCTAGGCGCACAAGTATCAATTTTGGAAAAAACACAAAACACGACACATTGTTATGAGGTAACACTATAAATGAGGACCATATCTCCCTTTATAGAAATATTTTCAATAAAAAAAAAAATCAAACAGCGGGACCATCATTAAAATCAACACCCTTCACCCATCCACCCGCCTCAATATAAATAGCCGCGACGCATGTTCATGCACTCATTCTTCATCTGATAAAACACTCAAGAAAAACCCTCCTCGCCCATGCCATTGACGGCCGGTCACAGTTTCAGGTACCCTTTTTTCTTTCCATTTATACCATATAGTTCAATTTTTGAATTCACGCAGTTTGAAATTAATTGTCCTTTTATTTGTTTTTGGAAATTCAGCTTTGATTTAATTGCCATTTTATACTTGAATTAACACCAAGTGCCGTCCGGGAAGAACTCAATTCGTAAAAATAATAAAAAATCTGAGCCCATCAAAATGATCCTGAATTCAGGTACTTTATCAATAAATTCAAATAAAAAAAACACTTGATTTTTTCAGTTGCATGTACATGCACCCCATCATTCATTTTCACATGAAATAAATTTTGATTTAATTTTCGTTATTTTTTACTCAGAATCACTAGTTTCGATCAATTCATCTATTGTACATAATGTTTTTTGTTTTTTGTATCTTTCACCTTTTCTTTTATCTCGGAAAACCCTAGTTTGTGCAATTTTTTTGATTCTTTAGCAGTTGTAAGATTTGGTTTTTTCTTCAATTTTACTTATCATTCTCAATTTTTGGATCTGTTTCTAAAATGCTGAAATTTAATCAGTAAAATGTGAATCTATTTTATTTTATTTTTGTATTTTGTCAAATCTAGGATTAACTTGGGTTTCCAATGACAAGAAATGAAAAAGAAAAAAGGAAAAAAGAAAAAGAAAAAGTAAAAGATCTTTTAGAAAAAAAGTAAAAGATTTTTTTAATCTCAGGAAAACCCTAGTTTATGCAATTTTTTTCTATACAGGTTGTAAGCTTTGGCTTTTGTCTCCAATTTTAATTCTTATTCTCGATTTTAGAACTGTTTATAAAATTTTGACATTTGAAATTAGTAAAAGGTTAATGATTTTTCTGTTTTATTATTATTATTATCATCATCATCATTATTTTTGTATTTGTCAAATCTAGGCTTGGATTGGGTTTCCAATAACAAATAATGAAAAAAAGGTAAAAGATCTTTTGCAGAAAGTAAAAATCCCTTTTTTTTTTTTTTAATTATTATCTCAGAGAACCCTAGTTTGTAATTTTTTCTTTTCCTTTCCAGTTATATTTGGTTTTTGTATTCAATTTTACTTATTCTCAATTTTGGAATTGTTTCTGAGATGCTGAAATTTAAAATCAGTAAAATGTGAAAGAATTTTTGTTTGTTTATTTTTATTTCTTTGAATTTTTCAAATGTAGGCTTAGTTTGGGTTTTCAGAAAATCACTTTTGTGGGCTACAAAATAATCCTAAAACCTAAAGCATCTACTTGAGCTATCAGGTTTTCTTGACAAAGTATGGTTTTAACATGTAATATCGTTTATATTTAGTCAACACAGTTTTTTTTTCCTACTCGATTTTAGTAAGATAATTTGTGGGTCCAAAGTTCCGATTGCTAATCAACTAATACGTTTTGTACTTTCAAGACTTCTAAATATTTCTCATCTCATTCCATGTCTTGTCTATAACTTAATAGATATCTATCGCAATTAGCTAATTTTGTTATTTCTCATCTCATTGCATGTCTCGGCTGTAACTTAATAGATATCTATCGCAATTAGCTATTTTTGTTATATCTCATCTCATTCCATGTCTTGGTTGTAAATTAATCGATATCTATCGCAATTAGCTAATTTTGTTATTTCTCATCTCATTCCATGTCTTGGCTGTAACTTAATTGATATCTATCGCAGTTAGCTAATTTTGTTATTTCTCATCTCGTTCCATGTCTTGGCTGTAACTTAATAGATATCTATTGCAATTAGCTAATTTTGTTTTGGGCTAACTTTATTTTGTGTTATGTAATTCTAATACGAGTTGTCCTTGCTAAAACTGCAGGGTGGGAAATGGATACCGGTGGCAATTCCTTACCATCTGGAGCAGATGGAAAGAAGAGAAAAGTGTCCTACTACTACGATCCAGAGGTTGGAAATTACTACTATGGGCAATTTCATCCAATGAAGCCCCACAGGATGAGGATTACTCATGCTCTCCTCTTACATTATGGATTACTCCAAAATATGACTGTTTTGAGGCCAAATCCTGCTCAAGAAAGAGATATTTGCAGGTTTCATGCTGATGATTGTGTCAAGTTTTTGAAAATGGT
Source organism: Olea europaea var. sylvestris (assembly GCF_002742605.1). Lineage (NCBI taxonomy): Eukaryota > Viridiplantae > Streptophyta > Magnoliopsida > Lamiales > Oleaceae > Olea > Olea europaea. Next base: position 9,293,607 of record NC_036238.1, read on the forward strand.
CACCCCAGAGACACAGCAGAATTACATGATGCAATTAAGGAGATTTAATGTTGGTGATGACTGCCCTGTATTTCATGGTCTTTACTCCTTCTGTCAAACTTATGCTGGAGGCTCTATTGGTGGAGCGGTCAAATTAAACCATAAACAGTGCGACATTGCAATAAATTGGGCTGGTGGATTGCACCATGCGAAGAAATGTGAGGCTTCCGGTTTCTGCTATGTGAATGACATAGTGCTTGCAATTTTGGAACTCCTCAAGTATCACGACGTTGGTCCACTTAATTTCTGTTTTATCCATTATACTTAATTTTTAGCAGTTTATTCTGTGAGGAAGTATTTTATTTTGCTTCCTTAAGTATAATGTGTCTTCTTGCCTTTTTTATGTATTATTCATAAAATCTTCTATAATTTGCATAAAGGCATGATCATACTAGCCTTCTCCTAGGACTAACGTGTATGAAGGCTACTTTACATACACATAGAATAACAAAATGCATTGTTTAGTAACTTAAAAGTGATATATTTATTTTTAGACTATCATGTACTCATAATGATGGGAAAAAACGAACCAATATAAGTGAAATGTTGTATTCATATTACATTGATTAGTTATAAAATGCCTTTAGGATACTGACCACATGTTACATATATTTAATGATACTCCATAAATATATCAGTTTGGGAGCATTGTTACTTACATGGGCTCGAAAATCTAAAATTTAAATGCCACTGCCACAAAGGAAAAATGGAATGAAATTCATAAATAAAGGAATCTGACTGTTATTTGAGGTGTACTGAGAAGTATCACTTCATAATAACTAAATAAGTTTTTATCTCCATTTACTAATTTTTTTTTATAGGATATGGCTGTCAATCAAACTCTCTGCTTAGACATCCAAAATACTCCTTATGAAATTTATTTTTTATTTTTCACTTTGTTAGAATGCTAATATTATGGCACATAATGGTGAACTCAATTTTGTAATCCAAATTTGATTTGTTTCCTTTACCATGCAGCGAGTTTTATATGTGGATATTGATATTCATCATGGAGATGGCGTTGAGGAAGCTTTTTATATTACCGACAGGGTCATGACTGTATCATTTCATAAATATGGAGAATATTTCCCTGGTACAGGAAACATACTGGATATTGGATTTGGGAATGGGAAATATTATGCTGTTAATGTTCCATTAGAAGATGGAATTGACGACGAAAGCTATCAGTCCTTGTTTAAGCCTATAATGAGCAAGGTAATGGAAGTTTTTAGGCCTCAAGCAGTGGTCTTACAATGTGGAGCCGACTCCCTATCTGGAGATAAATTGGGTTGCTTCAATCTCTCGGTTAAAGGTCATGCAGAATGTGTCAGATTTATGAGGTCTTTTGATGTGCCACTTCTTCTGTTGGGTGGAGGTGGATACACAATACGCAATTTGCTTCTTGTTGGTGCTATAAGGTATGCTGTTCATACACTATTTTCATTTCTTAATATTAATGTATTATAATGTGTGCTTTTGAGAGTTAAAGTCTTCTATTATTTAAAGGGCAGTGCTGAGCGTACAGCCCAACACATTATAGAATCCTTACTGGGTTCTCACAAAGGGGTGGGGTCGGGATTTTTTTCTTCATTTTTTATTACATCGAAGCCCACATGGGACCGACCCCATGTGAGGGGTTGGTAAGACATCTGCAAAAAAAAAAAAAAGCTCTGTACATAGAGCTTTATCTTATTATTATTACTACTGCTGCTGCTGCTGCTGCTATTATGCAATTAACAAAAATCTTAAACGATAAAACTAAAAGTTGATTAAAAAAAAAAAAAATAGCAGCATACGATCATCCAACATTTTATGTTTCTGATTTAACGAGCAATACAAAAATCTTCCACCTTTAGCTCCCAAACCCCACTCAAGAAGAGAAACAAAGATATATTTTTTCAGTATGCAAGGTTTTCATATATATGCTTCTGAGTTCTTGAACCTTTCAGTTCCATTTTTATAATCAGAGACGGATACAGGGGGGGGGGCTCGGCTGTAGCCCCCCCCTCCCCCCAGGTCCAAGAATTTTTTTTAAGGTATTTTTTATTTTTCTTTTGGGTAAAAAATCAGTTTTTTATGTGTTAAAAAATTTTTTTCCACGTAGTAGCCCGGTTTGAATTTTGTAGCCCGGTCGTGGATCCAATCCTGGATCCGTCCCTGTTTATAATTAACTTTTTCGATGATTGTTTGAACTCTAATTTCTTTGGTCAGTCATATTATCACCATTCAATGATATAGAGGTTCGTTGATAGAATTTCATTTTCTTGAGCAGACAGCAGTGGCACTTGGGACTGAGATTGACAATGAGCTACCACCTAATGAATATATTGAGTATTTCGGTCCAGACTACACTCTTCATGCTCCAACATGTAACATGGAAAATAAGAATTCTTGTGAATCCTTGAATAAAATTAGAGAAAAGATCCTTGATAATCTCTCGAAACTTCAGCATGCACCAAGCGTACAGTTCCAAGAACGACCTCCTGACACTGAACTTTTACAGGTTCGAAATTGCAACTGTTTCCTTAAAGTATTATAGGAACCAAATTTTTGTCAAATATAAATCCTTCATGTTGTTTATTTAGACATCTGAAAATAACAGATTCTGGTTATAAGTTTGCCAATGTCTTCCTGATCAAAGTGTTTTCTTTTAAATTTATTCTGTCCTTCCATAAATGCGCAGCTCTCATAGTATCATTTTTATTTATCTTCATAATCAGTAAGTTTTTCCTGAAATGGATTTTAATTCTTTTCAATCTATTTGTCAACTTTTTTTTTTTTTTACTAAATTGGATATCATCATTTGAAAATTGTAGACCTCCACGCTACCATTATTCAACTTCATTATCTTACCAATCTGTTTATAAATTGTCAATTGTCAATTCTTATTTTATTTTATTTTTCCGTCTTGCATACCATTCTTCGTTGTTAAATAAGTTGGTTAAGAAATTCCTAGGAAAGATGTCACTATAAAATTTGTGAATGTACTTGCAAATTTGAAATGATTCAATAGCTTAATCTCTTAAAACAAGAAATATTAATGTTTGAGTACAATATTCTTGTTTCTGTTTAAGGAGGCCGAGTTTTACCTTCATATATGGCAACATATTGCGCCTGTATACAAAATGACACATTTTACTTGCACACATAAATTTTTGTTTCAAGAGGCCGAGTTTTTCCCATATCTGACATTGTTACCATTCTTTATAACTTTGTCGTTACATTATTTAGTGTTACTACGTTCCTGATAGACCTCACAAAGAAATCCGCAAGCCTAGCTAACTATCGGCTAAGTATAAAATGATATGCAAGGGGAACAAAGAAACAGAAGGCTTGCATAAAAATTGCGAGGCACTTATTATATACTGGATGGCTACAGGCTATCAATAAGGAGCACATGCGCAAATAAATAAAGCGTAATTCATAATTGAATCAGTTAGAAGATAGCCAACAATGAGCCACCATTTGGCACATTGTAGAAATGACCAAACTATCCTAATGCTTGGAGGATAATCGATAAATACCACCGCATTTGAAGAAAAGAACATGCAATTTCGAATCTCTTTCTCTCCAAATAACTATTTCTCCTCTTGTTTTAGTTGAAGCATCAAGATTAGTGAATTTAGGAGAAAGACATAGTTAGATGAGAGTATGTATTGATTGTATTGACATTGATATTATATTGTAATTGTTTCATCAATAAATTCATTTGATTCAATTTGTACTATCAACAAATTGGCACCATCTGTTGAAAGCTTGAGGAAAGTAGACCTCGAATCCCCACTCTTCAACTTAGGGATACCTAAAATCAAAGGAAATGAAACGAGCAAGGATAAATCAACCATTAGCTGCTGCAATTCTGAAGAATGAGAATCTAGAGAGTAGCATTGCTACAGCAAATTTATGAGTTAATTCTGTTTGGAAAACATCTGAAAAATGGTCAATGATTTAAGAGTACTGATGATAGACTTTGCTGCACTATGTACGAAGATATAGAACCTACAGGCATACAGAAAAGGTAAATTTATAGGTAAAGCACAATTCCTAGCCTCATCAATTACATCTATCGAACTTAGAATCTAAATTTAGGTACCGAAGATAGGGTAGTTGTGATCCGTGCAATAACAGCTGGTTAATGTCTTCATCGCATACTCTAGGACAATGAGAGTACAAATAATGTGCTACACCATGATGCATTCAACCGGATACAAAATATTAACCCTCGGATTCTTATGATGGATCGCCACCACTTCACCAGAGGAGGCTAAGTCCTTCACGGACAGGCCACTTTGTTAGTGAAGGATACTTTAATTTCAACATCGTCAAGGGTAAATTCGCACACAACAAAACCCTTGGACAAACTACCTTGAAGCAGGCAAAGATAATCATCTCTCTCCATCATTCGCATGTGAGATATTCCACCAATGAAGACAAAATGTCTTCAAAGTGCAATTAAGGAATCTTATACAGGAGGCTCGAGAGTTCCTAAAAATATTGTCGCTATAGTTGAAACTAGTAACTCTGGGGATAAATTAGAATTAATGATTCTATCGATCCTCACAGACTGAGTGCACATTGAAAATGGTAGTGGTTGAAGAGCTAGAAAGCTTTTTCTTTAGCTTAGAAGGTTTGAGGTGGATAAACTATTGAAATATGGCTTTTTTGCGAAGCTCGCTATTCAGTTTAGGTATGCAATCCAGTTCTAGTACCAAAGAGCAACACAAAATAAATCATGTGCATGTTACTATGACACAGAGTTGTTAAGTTTCATGAATGCACATTCGAGATATAACCAAATTCCAATGTATGTACTTGATGAGGAATAAACCACATTCATGACAATTCAGGACTATGCCATTACAAAGTAATGTCACTTGTGCTCAAAAGTACGGGGGGCAACCTATCAGAGGTTAGTGAGCAAAATGTCCGTGGACGAAATCAGGAAAATGATGAATGTATATATCGATGATATGCTTCTAATAAGCCTTCAGGTTGGAGACTACTTGAAATACTTGGAACTTGGAAGGGGCTTTCAATGTATTAAGAAAATACAAAACTCAATCCACTAAAATACGCATTTGGAGTAAAATTCATAAATTTCCTCGGTTAAGGGCGTTAGCGCAGTGCGAGTTACGTTTGATGTGGTGTCCTGTAGACTTTGGTCTTGATCAACTCAGTGCTTCTTCACCTTAATATGGTAACAAGAATTAAACATCTCGCTTCAGGCTATGTTGTTCAGTCTCCATGCACTGACGCTTACTTGCAGTCGCATGTTCATTAACTTCCCTCAACAGAGAACTTACAATAATACAACGCCGCATTCTCCAAAGACTGACAAACAAGAAGAGATCTATTAAGAGAAAGATTTATTCGAGATAAAATCTTAACAGTTACATCCAATCACAAACTACACGAAAGTGGTCCCTTTTTCATGGAGCTCTTTGATGTTGATGCTTGAGAAGAAGCTGTGGCATTGACCTGACTTTCGGAATAGAATAGCACTGCAATAAGACTTGAAGGCTGAATTGGACATTGCTGGAAACAACAAGCGAGGTATCGAAGAAAACCTCACAAAAATTTAAGCCCTCATGAAAATGTGGTCCCCATCTAAATAAAAAAAAGTGCAACTCCTAATAGGAAGAGTTGCTACTTTAAATAGGTTTAAATCTTGAGGAACTTACATATGTTTCCATTTCTTTCAAATGTTGAAGGGAGGAAAGAAGTTAGAATGGAGTAGCGAATGCGAATAGGCATTCCAAGCCTAAAAAACCACCTAAGGAGAGCTCCTCTGCTAGTTAAACCCAAAAAGGAGAAAAGCAACTACTATATTTTGCAATATCCAATGTGGCGACCAGCTCAGTACTAGCAAAAAAAGAAGAGGAAAAACAATTATTAGTTTACTACGGAAGTAAAGGCTTGCAAGGAATAGAAGCAAGGTATCCGATTATAGAAAAGTTGGCCTTTACCTTAATCACAGCGTCGTGAAAACTACGACCTTATTTCTAGAGTCACAGTATAGAAGTATTAACAAATTTTCTACTCTAATAAGCATTGTAAAAGCCTAATATGTTAGGAAGGCTAATGAAATGGGTAGTTGAGTGGCAATTTGGGATAAGCTATAAAGGATGATTTGCGATCAAAGCACAAATATTAATTAATTTTATTATATAATTGTCAGATATTCAAATTTTTGAGGAAGGGCTTGAACGGGGAACGTGGAAGTTATCTGTGGATAGATCATCAAGAAATACTGGCTCTAGACTGGGCATAATATTAACAAGTCTAGAAGGGTACAAATTGAGTTGCACATTAACATTTACGTCGAAAGCAACCAATAATATGGTAAAGTATGAAGCACTATTGGCAAGTTTACGGTTAGCAAAAAAATGTAGGCTCAGAATATTGAAATAAAAAGCAATTCGCAGTTGGTGGTAAACCAAAGAAAAGTGACACTTATAGCCAAGGATAAAATAATGGGTATATACGTCGCCAAAGCCATAAATTGCTCAGAGCTTTGAAAAGTTTGACCTTGTCCAAATCCTAGGGAGGAAAATGAGCTTGCAGATACCTTATCAAAGCTTGTAAGCTCAAAAAGAACATGAGCTATTCAAGACAATTTCTGTAGAATGGTTATTGAAACTATCAGTCAACCAAAAAGGGAAAGAAATTTTATGGATAAAGAATATAACATCATATGGATGTAAGAGATTATTTCTATTTGAGGGACAAAGCACTTCCTGAGAATAAAAGGGTTCCTCAAGATAAAAAGATAGCACAAAAATTGTGAATAAGAGCTGCTAGATACACACTACAAGGTGACATCTTATTCAAATGAGGGTACACACTCTCCCTACTCAAGTGCATAAGTAAAGACGAAGCTTTGTACGTAATGAAAGAAATCCATGAAAGTGTATGTGGTAATCACGTTAGTGGACACTCCTTCGCTCAAAAAGCATTAAATCAAGGATATTGTTAATCGAATATGAGAAAGGATACAATGTACTTTACGAGAAATTGTTATAAGTGCCAAACGTTCGCATCTATTCCGTAACAAACCACCTACAGTGGTCCCTAACCCTTCGCCAGTGGAGAATCAACTTTGCAGAACTATTATCTAGGGGAAGATCTAATATGAGATTTATGATAGTGGCAGTGGATTATTTTGCTAAGTGGATAGCAGCTGAACCAATTGTAAATGTTCGCGAAATTATTTCTTTCGATTTAAAACTACCGCAAGTGTACGGTTCATTAACAAGTAATAAAGTGGATTAAATGAGTCCGAATATCGTCCCACGGGGATTGATTAGTTCAATTTTGCCTATTGTCGCCTTAACCGAAATAATAGAAATTCTTGATATTTTCGCAACTAAATTATGATTTAATAACCTACTTATAAATATAAAGCCTAAATTAACTAAATTAAATGCGTGATTATAACTAAATGCAAGTTTTATAAAAATATAATAACGAAATGCGTACTAGGATCCCGAATCCCCTTATATCAATCCCCTTTAATCCGAATTTTATAAAATTGACAACACGATTCAATTATGAAAACCAATATTCCTAATTTGTTTAACAATCTCTCTCGAATAGAATTAAACCTATTTTCACATGCGATCCGACTATATTTCTATGACGGATGCGAACATATAAAAATGTATTAAAGATTTATGAATACTTAAAGATCACATAAAGCATAGCGGTATATTTCTATCTCCTATCGAACTTTACGACAATTAACATAATGTCTAACTTATTTTCCATCTCTCGAGGGCATAACAAGCCACAAATCGCATACAACTATTGCGCACAAAATTGTAGAGAAAATAAAATCCATGCCAATCATTCAATAATTAAAAACATGTTTTAACGTCAAATAAATAAAATTCAAGATTAAGGGTTCATAATATAAGGTTCATCGCAAATCCTAACACATGAAAATCTAGCCTAACAAAATGGGAAGTAAAGAAAAACAATAGTTAAAACCAAGGAAGAACATCACCCAATTGATTCTTGAAGTGAAATCTTGAATCTTGAAGTGGATTGCTTTGTTTTTGCCTTGTTCTTCCTCTCCAAATCCTCCAAAATTGTGTAAATTCCCCTCTTTATGTTTTTGGGTCGTCTGGTATTTATTGGGGGTGGAATTAGGTCAAGAAAGTCGCCCAAAACCTTACTAAATCGTGTTTGAGTCGAATAAGGAAACCTGAGATTTCGTCACATTTTTATACCATGCGACCGCATGGTATAAAGCCATGCTACCACATGGTTCAGGAGTTTCAGCCCAGGTTTTTCCCTGTATTGCCTTGTGCGATGGCAAGGAATTATAACCATGCGACCACATGGTTATAGAATTTTTTTCGTCGGACAGCTTTCAGTATTTTGATCATATCTTCCTCTCCCGATATCCAATTGAGATGATTCAAAGTGTGTTGGAAAGAGAACTCAAGACCTACACTTTTGATAGAAATAAGCTTCTTCAAATTCTGATGTTTACTATACCAAAAATGGATCTCAAGTAGAAACTAAAAATCACGAGCATAGTTTTTTCGCCTGAAAGTTGATACTTAATAATACTTCGATCATATTTCACCTCTTGACTCCTTTCCTCATTCAATTGACCTCTAACAGTCTTGAATCTTCATTCCATTTCCAGTCTCATCTATGGATTATTTGGAACTTGGTCCCTGAGCTATCACTTTGCTCCATTTTAGTCCTTTGTCGCGTCTTTTCTCCTAAACTTCACCATGTTCATCAGTGTTCCCTACAATTCACAATTGTAGCGAGATTAAGTCATAATTCAATCATTTTGCTCGTTATTAAGTCATGTTTGTGACCTAAATAAGTGTGCAAAAACACACTTATCGGTAAACATTACTGAAGTCAACATTTATAAGTTCATATGGAAAAAATCATTATATGCTAGTTTGGGGGTGCCCAGCCCACCTCAATAATTTTAGATAATGGAACACAATTTTAGGGGAAACACTAAAGGCCATGTGTGATGAGTTGGGATCTACATATACTCTTTCACTCCATAGTACCCTCAAGCCATTGGTAGGTGGAAGTTGTCAATAGAACACTAAAAATTATCTTAGAAAGGAAACTCAATTCAGTGAAATGACTATAGGCTAATGAATTACCACAGATCCTCTGGGCATACTGAACCACCACAAAACCATCACTGGACAAACCCTTCTCCCTAGCTTATGGATTGAGGCTATGTTACCAATAGAAATTGGCATAAGTTTAGCAAGAAGAATAGGATGCGACGAAAAACAAAAATGAGAAATCTATAAATGTGAGCTTAAACCTCTTATAGGAAAAAGAGATGATTCTCAAATTAAACTTGCAATATACCAGAAAATGATGGAATGATATTTCAACTCAAAGGTTCGCAAGAAAAACATCAAAGTAGGGAATCCTGAAGAAAGTCTTCGGCGTAGACAAAGAAATGAGCTTCAGTTTGCACGGTCAAAAATGGAAAGTACCATAAACTATAACTAAGGTGGTGGGAGCTGTAAAATATAAGATCGCAGGAAATGATGGCGAACCCATTATGCATCATTGGAATGACATGTACTTGAGAAAATATTATCAACAAATAAAAATCAATTCTTACGAACTTAGTAAAGTCAATATTAATCGCGAAAGTTCTTTTCGGCAATGCAAAGCCAACCTAGTTGTCTTAAATCTACTGCGCAAATCGAAAACAAAATTGAACAATGTTTGTGAAGTAGTAAATATACAAAATGAAATTTCTTATTAATCAAAAGGAAAGCTACAAGGCAAGTGATATCTAATGCATAGCCGAAAGGCATATTATTCGAAGTAGAAACTACCAGTTACAAGTCTTGATATGTGAAGTAAAAACTATTATGGGAGGCATGTCCCGTGAATTAAGTAGCCATGCATAACTCTTGTTCCCGCAAAGATTCGTAGAGTCAAACGATGAGGAAGAGATGGAGACTAAATTCAATCTCTTTTCCCAAAGTAGCCTCCAGAAGTTGACTAAGCATTTGTTGGGAAGAAAGTGCATGAGGATTTATCACAATATCTAGAATTATACCTTGCATGGTGATTACTCACAGATGCATATCTGAGGAACATCCAAGAAGCTGGCAAGGAATGACATTAACACTTAGTAGATGCAATCATAGCTCCCAAGAATCCAGATAGGTCTAAGTATTATGTGTTTCTATCCCAACTTTTGAATCATATCCGGCGAAATCAGAATTGCAGATATGCAACTACAGCATGGGAGATAAAATATTAGGGCAATCCTAAAAATGTGTCTAGTCGTATGAAATAATAATGTAAGATTTAAGAGTGATTCAAAAGGAAAATCAGTGTAATCAGGAAGGAAGATGAAGGAATGACAATGACATTGGAAAGAAATCCAGTGGGGATAAGAAACTTCTCCCGATATCAACAGTAAACAAGTTACAGAGCACATTCTCTATGATAAAAAAATTAAAATAAACAGCTTTAGAAGGAATCTATCATAGCCATAGAATCCCAATAGACTCGTTCATTTGAGATGTCATGTAATCTTGATCGTTGGATGCGAAAAGGTACAAAATGAATGGTCCTGCACATAATGCACAAGAGGAGTATTTATTGAAACCATTCACAAATGGGTGCTAAAAGATTACAGTGACATTCCATATAGCCTTAGCATTAATTGCAAAGTACGAAAATTAAGCCAACGTCAGGAAATTCGCGACTTCAAATTGGGGAAACAGTAAAGTCCTAAATTTAATATAAATAATAAAAACGGATTAGGGGGACTATTCATTAGACCTCACAAAGAAACCCGCAAACCTAGCTAATTATCGGCGAAGTATAAAGCGATTTGCAAGGAGAATGAAGAAACAAAATACTCGCATAAGATCACTAACCACTTACCACATACCAACTTGCTACAGGCTGACAGTGAGGAGCACATGGACAAATGAGTAAAGATGTGATTCATAACCAAATCGGTTAAAAGATAGCCAACAAGTAGCCACCATCTGGCACAACGTAGAAATGAACAAACTATCCCCAAAACTTGGGGGGAAATCTATAAATACCTTTGCATTTGAAGAAAAGAGAATGCAATTTCAAATATCTCTCTCAAATAAATATTTTTCGTCTTGTTATAGTTGAATCATCAAGACTAGTGAATTTAAGAGGTGAACGTCATAGTTAGGTGAGATGATTTGTTAATCGTATTTATATATATTCAATTGTAATTATTTCATCAATAAATTCATTTGATTCAATTTGTACTGTCAACAATTCCCTTTATTGCAATCTCTGTTACTAGAGTTATTTCTTCTTAAAATGCTTGGACTAGTGATTTATATAATCTTAGGGAAAATGGAATGTGTGATAAAGTGAGTTTAGATATTGCTTCATATTCAGGAAGATGAAGATGAAGATGATAAAATGGAAGAAAAAGATCCTGATTCTGATGTTAATGTTGAGAGTGAAAGGTATATTTTCTTTTTGTTACATCTGTTGACTATCAGTTTCTTATCGTAAGTTTATATAATTCTTTATTGTATACCTGCAGCAATTCTATGACTAGCAGAGTGAGGATGGAATCTGTTGAACATGAAGCGAAGATGAAATTCGTTGAACCTGAAGTGAATGACAAGGTTTGTTTTTCCCTTCTCTCTCTTCCCCAGGCACCGTCTTAATTTTTTACTGAAAGTAGCTAGGTTCCTTATCAAATAATCATTGCCAAAAGATACATGTCAAAAGAATTAAAATCACCAAGAATAATCGAGGAAAGAATTGTCTATAGTTGTTTCCTAATGACTACTGAAAAAACTTCTTCTCTAACAGTTTGATGGATTGGATACTTAATAGGGGTGGGGCAATAGTAGTGGTGGTGGTGGTGGTGGTGGTGGTGGAGGGGGACAGCCTTCCATTTTGTGTACCCCTTAGCTATTGAGATTTGAACAAACAATTATGAGCAGGTGCATAGTACCTTAACCATTCGGGAAGCGTTCTGACCCTCAGCAAATATACCTAACCTTGTAGGTTAGAAATAAACGTTCAACAGCAAATACATTTAGACTAGGGAATTAAGTAGTAGCAACTTTTCTCAATTTGATGAAAATATAGAAAGGAAAAACAGCAAACTACCCATGTGAATGCCTTTTTAGATCGAACATTCACACCCAAAAGTGGATATCATTGTAATAATGGATAGCTTCAATAATTGGAAAACTTTTAGCTATTTGCTATTCTCTGGAGAGGAAGCTGATTTATGTTTGATAGAAAGTTCGCTTTCCCATGATTTGACTGGTTTCAAATTCCTTTGCCTCTGGAAATTCTACATTTTTACATGGTACGTAGTTTAAAACTGGCATTTGAAACTTGGTGCATTTGTTGACTAATATGAATTATTAGTGTGGCGGAGTGTAATGGTAACATGCATATTCTGATTTCTATATGTATCACCTGAAATAGGAGAATGGTGGAGCTCCCCTTATAAAAATTATAAGAGAGACGAGTTGTTCATTCATTAAATTATATTCATCTAAAACAAAGCTTTAATACCAGATCTTGTTTCGACATGGTATGCATCTTCAATTACAGCTTCGCAGTCTTCTGCTTGTTACTTAGCCCCCGTTTGAGCCCCATTATTTTTCATTACATTAAATTAAAATTTTCTCTCTTCTACTTTTAACCACACAATCTTCAATAAAATAATATTATACGTAAATCAAAAACTTTTCAACCACTCATTTTTCAAAAAAACACTATTCATTTCATTATAATCTACAAATAATGGGGCTCAAACGGGGGCTTCTTCTAGGGATCTGGTCCCATAAATTGTTTTTAGCTACATTAATATATATAATTTTTTTTTCCATTTATTAATTTCTTCAGGATGATATGAAAGTCGATGAGCATACTAGAGAGGAGGGCTCAACATCCGTTGAGATGACATGCTTGGAGGTATGCCCCTTTATATTTGCCTATATTTGAAGTAACGATTTCATGAAATAAAGTCTTAACATCTTTTATTTCTCTATTAGGGTCCTATGTCAGCTACAGAAGTAATAGATGCTCCTCATGATAAAGATGAACAGCCAAACTCACAGAACCTGCATGATCATCATGATGAAATGGAACAAGATTAAGAATGAAAAATCCCTTTGAACTTGGGCATGTATATTTGGTCTTAGATTATCTTCTGTGTGTATACAAATATTGTGTGTAAGTTCTAGTTTTATACTTATGAGAACTGTTTTCGCTACTTCTCTCTATCTCTCTCACCTGTGTATGTGCACGGGGGAGATATAGAGCAACAAGTTTGAGGTAGATAGAAATGGTACTTGGTATTACCTATGTATGGTGATGGATATTGTGCTATAGTTTGTGTTTGTGTAATTGTATATAATCTTGAATGTTAAGACTTCTAGTTCGTAGACCAATAGAAAAAAATAAAATAAAAAGATTGAGCGGATGATCAGATATTCTTTAGACATTCATGTGTCTTGATATTTTCTTTACTTGAAATGAATTTTTGTACTTAAAAACGCTGTTTTGGCAACTTTTCTTTTGATTTTAGATGATTAATGAAGACAGACATCTGAAATATTTTAAATCTTGTCTTCTTTAATACAATTCAATTAAATGTATCAAGTGTTAGTCTAGATAAGAAAAGATGTTAGCTTTTTCTGTTTT
>NC_036238.1:9307434-9310773 GCF_002742605.1 Olea europaea var. sylvestris
CAAAGGACTAATTTCACTACCGAACGTTAGAGATTAACCACCGACACTCAGATAGTTATCCATGCGGAATCTCTCGACGGGTCACCAATATTTTGTTCTATAACAAAACATCCACATGTTCATTTAAGTGTCACCACACTTTAACTTGTGAGATCAGTGTGAGATCAGTTACTTACTTCACAAGTAAGAAATGCCACATGTGATGGTCTATCCGTAATAACGATATCCGTATCTCGTTATTACTTACGACCACGGAAGATTTAAGATTCAATCAGATGTAATTTGTATCTCACAATCACAACTCCTTGTGATTAACAAATTACAATTATTTGAATCTACGGACTCTATTATTTATTTAATTGTCTATTAATTAAATAATAGATCTGCCATTTAATTGCATTAATTATATATAAAAGTATTTATGTCCAAAGTTGATTGGACCTAGGGCATAATACTTACAAACTCCCACCTGCACTAGATCCAATCACTTATGTATCAAATATCATAAGTCTACATGACGATCATGTTTATACTACGACAACTCTTTGTCAGTGGATCTGCAATATTATTAAATGTGGAAATTTGCTCATCTCTTTACGTCATTTCTATGTATTATCTCTTTGATGAGATTATACCGCCTTAATACATGTTTGGATCATTGATGAAACCTTAGTTCCTTTGCTTTTGCAATGGCTCTATTATTATCACAATACTATTGTATGTGATCAACAATATCAGGAACTACTCCAAGTTCATTTATGAACATCATGATCCATATTGTAACTCTTTGCTACTTCTGAAATATTCATGTATTAGGTTTCTACTATTAAATCAACGGCTGCTTCACGTTTGGAACCTTTCCAACATACCGCTTAAGAGTAAACCAGTTTCTCCATATGAAATCTTCTCAAGATTTCATCTATGTAAATTTGCATGAGTTAAGCAATCTTCTAGATCTACCTCTATAGATCAAGTTGCTTATCCCATATCGTTTATGAATAATTCCTTTAACAACCATTATTTCAACGATTGAAATATAGGGATGTCGTTTTAGGAATACGAAAAATGCTCCCACTATCTTCTTGTAAACACACAATTCATTTTCAAATTTGATAAAATCAAACACTTTGACTTTTTCCATTAAATTGAAGATTTCAGCTCCAAGAGACTTCTCTTAACCTATAGTCACGATATGCAACTGTTGCAAACAAAACCCGAATGGACTTAAGCAAGGCTACAGGAGAAATATTTCACCAAGGTCAACAATTAACCTTTGCTTCTAGCCTTGCTTTGTATATATGGATATTCATATCCATATCGACCTTTTCTTTTGTAAACTATTTACAAAGGCTTATGGGCTTTATTCCATTAGGAGGCTTGACCAAGGTCTAAACCTTGTTCATTTGCGTCGAGTCTCATTTCGAGTTTCATGGCCTCTTGCTATCTCTTTTAAGTCAACATTTGACTTTATTTTGTTGCAACTAGAAGGTTCATTATCCTGGATCACTGATACCTGATTAATGATCATGAATTCGCACCTTCTTGAAGGTCGAATAATCCTACTAGATTCACATAAAGCTGTCATGTCCTCAGTAGTCTTTACATCATGATCCAAAGTATGTCACATATCAGATATGGGATCAAACTCGAATTTATCTACTTGGTTAACTATATCTGTGGACTTTTGAACTCTTTCAAAATTCTATTTTACTCCCACTGTCCTCTCTTAGAGTAAACATTTTCTCTAAGAAGACGATGTGTCTTGAGACGAAGACTTTCTTCATGATAATAGAATTTATATTCAAATGTCTCCTTTGAATATCACACAGATATGTATTTATCGGATTCGGTCTCAAACTTATCCGATTTAAGGCGCTTCAAATAAGCGTCATGACCCCAATCTTTCATATAAGATAAATTGGGACTATTGTCTTTTCATAACTCGTATGGAACTCTGTTAACCAATTTAGATGGGACATGGTTTAGTGTGTTGCACACTGCAATCAATGCGTGACGTCAAAACAATTTTTAGAAATTTGCATGGCTTGTTGTTAATCGTATTATATGTAATAATTAATGATTCCTCCTTTTAGATACACCACCTTACTGCAGTGTATATGAAGGAGTCCACTGCACAAGAATCTCATTCTCTCTTAGATAATCTAAATTTTATCTTTAAGATACTCTCATTTGATCGAATCTTAATGTGAAGGTATCTTTACCTCTTTGTTTCTCTAATTCTAGTGTGAATCCCTTGAACTTTTCAAGAGTTTCATGTTTAAGTTTTCATCAAGTATACTTGATCGTTGATGAAATAAGAGAAACATTACCTGACATTGATTGACATGAATCCATATGCATCACTATGCATTAGACCAGTAATTATGCTGACCTTTCTTCTTTTCAAGCAAAAGAAGATTTTGTTATTGTGCCAGACATGCATAATTTGTACTTGTCAAAATGAATTAATCCCAAGTATACATCTTTATGTAACTTTGGAATTACATTTCATCTAAATGACAAAGTCTGTCATGCCAGATTTTTGGTAATAATTAGATTATAGTATTTATGCCTTATAATTTATATACTTATTATAGAATCTTTAGTATTAAAGAATATAAATGTCGTTTTATAATTTACCATAGCCATTAGGATCTTTAACAAGATAAACAAGAACAACAATTGTCCTTAACATTAAAATAGTTCATGTCTGAACATGAAATTCATTTTAATGTTCCAGTTATAGTTGGCATAAAATGACATTTTAATACTAAAACAAAAGGCAATAGCAAGAAGTATATTCATACAGGTAATGTAGCAACCTTTGCTCATCTCCAACGTGTAAGTCAACTTCTCCCTTTCGCAGTGGTCTACTTCTTTTTAGTTTCTCCATATTTGTATAAATACGATATTTACACCTGGTATCATATACCTAAGAGACTCGTGAAGTAGACGTAAGTCATACAATATTCCTTCCAATGACCTTTCATTCTATAATGAAACCAAGGGTCATTAGATTTGGTATTTGTCCTTTCGCTTATACTGTCTTAACCATATTGGGTGCTTTCACAAAGCCCCTTTAGACTTCCTCTTAATATCTTTCACAAAGCCCCTTTAGACTTCCTCTTAATATCTTTAAAGGAATCAATGGTTTGCCCACTACTTACTTTGATGTTGGGCTTAACAGTCTTAAGCATATTAAGCAACTCAATAATTGTGCATTCAAGCTTATTCACGTTAAATTCATAATTAGTTATGAATAGCTTTCTCTGACAGAGATTGCAGAAATAAGTCACTACTTAGTTCATGGTTTGTAATTGAACTCAATTGAGACATTTC
>NC_036238.1:9310827-9311168 GCF_002742605.1 Olea europaea var. sylvestris
ACATGATTATTATCATACAACTCTTTGTAATGAAGAATTATGTGTTAACATCTATACTCTCAAGTTGCTTTTGTAACTCAGTGACATAGTTGCAAGTATCACATACGTTGCAGTACTATTATCATCACTGCGTTTACTATAGTAGCCACCTCTTCCTTTATCGAGTCATCACCAGGTGTCTCTGGAAGGGGCTACTCAAGGACGTGACCAACTTTCTCATGCATAAGAACAATTTTCAAATTGCAGTGTCAATTAAGAAAATATAGTTTGGTTGTTGGCATCTAGTATGCAATTCAAAACATATGGTTACTCAGATTCAATATAAATGTAAATGACGAAAA
>NC_036238.1:9314565-9331171 GCF_002742605.1 Olea europaea var. sylvestris
TAATAACGATATCCGTATCTCGTTATCACTTACGACCACGGACAATTTAAGACTCAATCATTTTTAATTTGTATCTCACAATCACAACTCCTTGTGATTAACAAATTACAATTATTTGAATCTACGGACTCTATTATTTATTTAATTGTCTATTAATTAAATAATAGATCTGCCATTTAATTGCATTAATTATATATAAAAGTATTTATGTCCAAAGTTGATTGGATCTAGGGCATAATACTTACAGAAGCATCTTTAAAAATTTCAACCAAATCATACACTCAGCAGTATATTTGAAAAATAAATGTACAATATTGAGAACCAGACTTTGTTTTTGGGATTTATTAACAATTTAATCAATGGAAGATAGAGTTAGGATGGTATCCAGTAGGTCTTCATGGGTTTGGGAATAAATTCAGATTAGTAATACTAATTAATAGTGCTTGGATATAAATTATTTGTACTAGCTCATTCTTATAATTAATAAATATTTTTAGTATATGTTCTTTTCATTATCCACAAAGTTCTGCAGACCATATTATTATCAATAAACTTGATAGAAACTAGAGATGCTAGCCACCAATTGACGGATTAGGGTACAAATTCAATAGAATCCCATCTTTTGAATAATTTCTATGCTATTAAATGATAACCAAAATAGAAGGTAAATTTAGATTATAACCATATAGGTATGGGCAGTAAAGTGTTCTCCTGGTAAAGTTCAAAAACTGTCTTACACCTCTAAATATCGATAAAGATGTGTGACGTTTAATTTTGCTCGAAATCACAATGTATGACTACTACACTTGTTTTTTTTCATTTTGCCGGTGTATTTGACATCAAAGTAAAGGTTTGTTAGGCACTTGACACCAAATAAAAACCCGGGGCGATGATGATAAATCGGGTCAAATTAAATTCTTAGGCTTCATTTGAAGCCTGCTTTGAATACTATAAATCAATTGACTTAAGTTTAAAATTGACTGTCCAAGGAACTGAGATGGACCAAGAATCTCACGTGTTATAATTATGGACAATAGGGGCTCAATACACTTATTTACTTGGTCCATTATTTACCCACCCTAATTCCACTTATATAAGTCATTACATACAAACACACAACTGCTTCCTTTGGCTCTTTGGCTGAAGGATTTCTTCTGTGGTTTCTTTGGCTCTCTGCCCTCTAAAAGTGTTATGCCTTAGGTCCAATCAACCTTGGATATAAATACTTTAAATATATAATTAATGCAATTTAATAGTAGATCTATTATTTAATTAATAGACAATTAAATTAAATAATAGAGTCCGTAGATTCAAATCTTCATAATTTATTAATCACAATGAGTTGTGATTGTGAGATACAAATTAAAAATGATTGAGTCTTAAATTGTCCGTGGTCGTAAGTGATAACGAGATACGGATATCGTTATTATGGATAGACCATCACGTGTGGTATTTCTTACTTGTGAAGTAAATAGCTTATCTCAAAAGCTAAAGTGTAATGACACTTGAATGAGCATGTGGATGTTTTGTTATAGAACAAAACATTGGAGACCTGCCCAAAGATTCCAAATGGATAACTATCTGAGTATCAGTGATTAATAATGTTCTGTAATGGGATTGGTCCTTTGACTTGAGGTCGTCATAGTACCTTATATGAGGATAATCTACCTTGATGGTGTTGGATGTTGCTCTGCCAAGGGCCACTAATACAACATCATTCGGGTACGTCAAAAATCATATGAATGTTGTGAATGACCAATAGAGATTTGTCACTCTTAGATAGTAAGAGATTATGATCTGCATTTCATTCAATTAAGTTGATAACGAAATCATTGGCCAAGGTGTACTCATAAGCCGAAAAGGAGTTTTCGACTTATGACTTAATAGTGGAGTGAGAGATATGATTGATAATCGACATTGACACACTTTCATGTCTCGTAATTGATCGGATCATATTGATGAAGGGATTATAGTTTCACGGTAAATGAACGAGTTTGGTTTTGTCATACCACGTGACATTTCTCATCACATGTATTGCACTGACACATTGCTAGATGTCAATCTGGGACGATGAGTGTGAATTGGTGATAAATTAAATAGGATGTTTTAATTTATCAATTTTCATTAGATCAAAATAATATTTCATGTTGTTAGGCATCGTGATCGGAAACTTGATGGGTCGCACATAAAAGGAGAACTAGAAGATTGTGATTTCTCGATTAATTAATTTAACAAGTGTTGGATAAATTAATTAATTGGGTTGCTTATTTATAGGCCTGAATTGATTAATTGGATTAATTAATTCATTGACAGAATTTAATTAAATGGGTTAATTAAATATTGGACTGGTCAGGCCAAGCCCGTTCGGGCTTATATAAATATGATTAGGGTTTTCATAATTGTAGAGATTTCTCATTATTCTTGCTAGCACAAGAAAAACCCTAATACTACAATCTTGTTCTGTGTGTGGATCGCCGTTGGATGCTAGACAATTGGACAGCTATGGGTGACAGATCAAAGCTGCCGGAACAAGGGAAAAGCAAAGGAGTTTGCAGATCTCATAAAAGGTACAATCTTTATCGCAATTTCTATCTAAACACGAAGACGATTCTAAGTGAGAATCGAAAATTGTTTTAAATTTTCGCTACATACGTTAAGTAGATTCCCAACACCCTCTTCGTGACTGTGCCTTCTACCTCCTATAGCCTGCGTCTATTGCCAGCTGTGCAACCCCCAACATCCTCCTTTTGTGCCTTGGTGTGTTCTATGGACGTTTACTTCATGGTTGGAGTAGGGTTCATTGGTCCAATCGAGTGTGGATTTACCTTGTGAATTTGGGTTGGTGAATCTAAGCCCCGTTATTCCATCTTTGATTCTGAACATAGTTCTTGATAGGGAAGTGGTTTTCTTGCAATTTTTTGTATTTTAATTTGATTATCGTAATTTGGTTAAGAGTTAACTAACTGCATGTTTGATTATCTCTATTTGCAGGAATCATTTTAGTGAGATTTTATAAGTAATAGCCAACAAATTGGAATTCATTTATCAACAGCTTCTGTCGGGATAAATCTGATCCCTTCCCTTATTCCCGTCCACATATACAGGATGAAGTCATTACTTATATACCTGGTATTGGCCATAATTTACAAGAACATTCTCCAATCTTAGTAAAAGGGGGGAGGGTTAAGGATTTACCCGGTGTAAGATATCACATCATTCGAGGAACCCTAGATGCTGTCGCAATGCACTAGAACGCCCTTGTTGACGATCCTTTACTTCGACAGCATCTAGTGTTCCTCGAACAATGCTACCAATCTCCATACATTCATCCCGCATATTGCTGGTGGTACTTGGCTAACTATGAATAAACTATGGTGCTAGTATAGATTGAAGAGATATTATACCTAGGTGATTTCCATTTGGAAGGAGATTCAAAGCTCCTCATTAACTTTGACGCTGCTGTGTACCTTCTGCCATTCTTCTTCTCTCTCATGCACTCCCGTCTCTCTTGTCAATATCTTCTTTTTTCTTTCGTAGTATTTCTTTTTATTTTACCAATTATTCTAAAGTTTGACAAGTGCAATTTGTTGTTATACATGTATGTCACATTCGC
This sequence comes from Olea europaea var. sylvestris, assembly GCF_002742605.1. Taxonomy (NCBI): domain Eukaryota; kingdom Viridiplantae; phylum Streptophyta; class Magnoliopsida; order Lamiales; family Oleaceae; genus Olea; species Olea europaea. Next base: position 9,318,179 of record NC_036238.1, read on the forward strand.
ATTTTAGTTGAAAATTAATCTAGAGTTATCTTTATTTTCAACTTAAATCTATAGTTGAGGGAAACGACGATTTTTCAATTGAATGTTCAACTTTGTTTGTTACTTTTGAACTATTTTAATATCGTACCATAACACATTCATTATCATACGGTACCTTTTTAAGATTGAAATCCAACTGTATGAACTCTAGAAAATGAGAGGATGAGATACCATAAATTGTGAGCTAAGAGATGAGAAAATAATAGAGATATTTTGACCTCTAGTTTCAAGAATCAGCCATAATTTGAACATACGGTTTTCGGTACTTATTAATATTTTAATTGATGGAAGATAGACTTTTCATTATAACAGTTATGTCTTTGGAAAATGGGCATGAATTCTGATGTACAAGACAAATTAATTCATATTTGGTTAGGAATCCTCTTTATGAGAGAGTTCTTGCTTTTCTTAAATGTTTTTATTAACACAAAATGTTGCTATCACTGTCTATTCCTAAAATCTTATTTTTAATTAACGAACACACCAAAAAAACTATAGATGCTGGCCACCAAGGATGGAATAGATAAAAATAAATAAAAAATTCAATAGCATTCAACAAAATTAATTGTTTAATCAAAACTAAATCATGTCCATTTCACATGCGACTCACATTCTTCACACTAAAAAAAATTTAATCAAGTTATCAATATCTTTTAGACTCTATCGCTATCAATTTCTGCAAATTAGGCCCGTAACTATGTATGAACTGTGGGGCTGATATAAAAGAGTTATTAAAACTAGGTGATTTCCAATTCGAAGGAGAGTCAAAGCTCCTTTTGAATGGTGTGTTTACAAATAACTATTGTTTTCAACACTTACACCTTTTCTAGAACTACCAGCTTTATTGTAAAAAGACTTGTGGATTGCAGAGATTAAGTTCAAAAAAATTAGTCCCATCCTTGTTCGTGCACATTCAAGGAGAGTAAACAACGGAAAAACATTGAGTCTCAGAAGGTGATATGTAACCCTTCATTTGATACTGTTCTACACTTCTAGAATTTATTTCCAGGAACACTTGAACTTAGGCCAATTTCTCTATCACTCTTGGTCCCAAAATGGTAGTGAGAAAAGAATTCTGGTTTGTTCCTGAATCATTACTAAGAATGCTTTTCATAACATTAACAGTCCAGTTAAACAATACTTAGAAAGAGTTAAGAGTTAGACATAATTGATAAATAGTGGAAGAACTTATTATTTTGACAATATAAACATAGAAAAATTATAGAAAGTCCTGATCATGCACCGAGTTGTAAAAAATTCTTTTAACCTAGTAAACATTTACCAAAAAATATGAAAATTTAGCAGAGAGAATAAAAATCAAAGTTGAGGTCTTGAAGGTGACGTTAGAGGCATGAAAACATTTCCCAAATATATTGAGACTGATTCCATGTTACCCTTCAACACAATTCACAAAAAACACTATAATAAATTCTACGAGCCTCTCAATGATATGAACTCAATTCTTGATGGTAAATAATACATCATGGTTTTTTTCAACTGTGATTATCCTGAAATTTGAAGTATGCTAACTTGCAGTTCGTTATTAATGTATTGCTGCCGTCTAGTATGATAATTTTCCATGAAGTAAAATGATGTGTCCAGCAAGTAAAGTATGCATAAGAAAATTGTAACGTTATTAATGTATTGCTGCCGTCTAGTACGATAATTTTCACTTAAAATCGTTAGTAAGAAAGGGATGAGTAAAATGAATTTAATCCAATGAGATGCTTGCTACTCCTTGTCGAATCCAAACATGCAAATATACATAAAATTCTCTTACCAAAATAAACTGAAAATTAACACATCATGAAAATGATATATCTATTGGGTTATGTGCCATATAGTATATTTTCCTGTCGTAAAATAATAATTTATAATAAATAAATTGTTGTTTTATTTATTGCATTGTTTATTATTGGGCATGCAAATTAAAGCGCCTATAATCACTCGATATAATATGAGTTGGGCGCTTGCGTTAAGACGTATAATGTGACGCAACTTATATTTTGATCATAAATAATTTGATCACAACAAATGTATAAGGATTGGCAACTTGTACTAGAAGGTTGTAATGTTAACCGATTCACTATTCAGCTTTGTGATTTGTCTTTATCACAGAAATAGTTAAAGGTGACACTAGTACACTTGGAGTGTATCGAACGGATCACGTGTCAAATTTAATTCTTAGCATGACCGTGGGGAGAATTAAATTCCCCTTGATCACTGTGTGTTTCATCTAAGTCCTTTTATAGGATTATGTATATATTTTCGTGATTTTAATGGTTCTTTGATTCATCAATGAGTGAGATCAATTTTATTAGTCAAATATCTCGATAAGTTGGCAACTTAAGAATGAGTGGAGTAGAGAATATGAATTCATTTCGAGAATCATCACCCTAAAAAATGGGTAGAGTGACCATTTAAGTATTTCTGTTGAACTGTTAAAATCTGAGCTCAATGTTTAGCGACGGTTAAACTTTGACATTTGTGATTAGTTCAAAGGGACCGTTGAAGAAAATAAAACTTAAGTTAGTAAGAATAATTAGAAGGGCAAAATGGTCATTTATGCTCGTACCTAATTATCGGATCTCGAACAGGGATAATATATATATATACAGTAAGTCAGAGGAAAGTATTACAGATTTATTTGCTTTTGTAATCTTATATATTCTGAGACTTAAGTCTTTTGCCTTTAGTGGAAAAAGCAAAGACTAATAATTAGATTGTGTGGTCTAGGGTCAATTAGACAGGATCTAATTGTTGGAAGTTTGATAATATATGTCCGATCAGGTCCTATGGTAGCTCCATGAAGTATTGGAACTTAATTACAATAATTATAATTGTTCTGGACTTATTTTTAATTACAATAAAGTTTTGTACGTAGTTGTGAATACTACGAATGTTGTAAACTTAATTATAATTGTAATTAACGTTCTAGGACTACACATGTAATTAAATGTGAACTAATTGAATTTGGATTTTAATTAGAATTCATATTTGAATGTGGAATTATTATTGTATAAGAACTGAAACTCTTCTATCTCTATAAATAGAGATCAGATACAACCCAGACATCCTATGGAATGAAATTGTACAACATTCATAATACATAATTTCATGGCGTTCAAATTTTGGAGAGAGAAAAATATTTTTCTTAATTTTTTCAATTGTCCAGTTCAAGAATTAGTTTCTTGATTTAGTTAAAAGAAGACGCCCACCCACCGGTGTAATCTTGACTTTGGAGAAGACCATAGAAGATTTGGAGGTTTGAAGCATCAAGTTCTTGAAATTAAAAAGCTGAAAATTCGTGATCCAAAAAGTTGGAAATTCGTGGTTTAAAATTAATTCAAGAATTGATCATAAAATTTAGGTAAAAATTCGAATTCTTTATTTTTTATATAACATGCATGTGAACATCTAGACGATCTTATTTATTGAATTAGCGAAATTTTTAATTTCTGAATAATTCCGCTTCCGCATTCCAACAATATCAAACAAGCACCGCTAAATAACATCAAGGCTAAATTGTTTCCCGAAGGTAAGTATGTAATTGTTTCATGCCGAAGGAGCTATGAACTAAAGGTAACTAAATTGAGATAAAAAGATAAGTTTGAAACAATGTGAAAAATCCACTTATAGCACTGAGCACCTAACTTAAACTTAAAAATATGGGTGCTTGAATAATAAATTTTAGATCTGCCTCTTTTTAATAGCCCAAAATCTTTGAATTTTTTTTGTAGTTTTTCTTTTGCTAAACAACTTTTATGCTTATATTTGTGCATGCAACAGAGGGACTGAGAAAGACATAGAGGGTCTGTTGTTGTAATTTACTTTTCAATCTCGTGCTTCATATATGAGACCATCAATGAGGAGTTCTACTGGTAACAAATACATCTCCTACAGAAAATGGAAGATTTGGTGTTTAATGCATCCTAAATGAATTGAATCATAATATTGGTGATAGCTAAAACAATTAGGATAATAAATACAATTTATATCCTTATTCAGGGGCGGACCCAGAGACTTCGGACTGTGGAGTCAAAAATGAAATTTTTTTCGAACAACATATCATTAACAAAAATAAATTCATATGCTACTACAATTGTAGCCTATGCGTTTTCATACTTTGAAAACGTCGTATAATTACATCGTTATCAATATTGTCAAGTACATCACTTTCAATATATGCAACCAAACTATCACTTAACCATTGATCTCCCATTCGATTACGTAGTCGATTCTTGACAATCTTCATTGCAGAAAATACTCTTTCTACCGTAGCAGTTGCAACTGGAAGAATTAACGCCAATGTTACAAGCCTGTAAACTAATGGATACACCTCATGTTTTTTCGTCACAACCAAGGTTTCTGCAAGATCATTAAGGCCTTGTAACCCTTCAAAATCTTTGTGAGAGCGCATATCAATAATATACGTCTGAATTTGCTCTTCAAATGCCAAGATCTCTATTGGTTTAAAATCTTTGGGATAATACTCACACAATTGAATTAACTTATCCTTGTTGAAAGCAGAGAATGAATTATTCGGACACAAGCATGCAACACAAAGGAGTAAGTCACTATTTACCTCAGAGAAACGATCATTCAACTCTTGAATTTGCATATCAATGATAGCATAGAAGAAATCCACACGAAAATGATGTAGATTTGTAATTTCTTGAGTGTTACGCCGTGAACGGCCTAGAGGTATAAACATATCATCCATATTGGGAACATCAATATTGTATCTTTCGCAGAAGCAGGAAACTGTTCTTAAAAATGATTCCCATTCATTGTCCCTCATTGCTTGAAGTCGTTCTTTACTTATTTTCACTAATTTCATAGCGTTGACAATATCTTGATCTCTTCTTTGTAATGATTTTGACAATTCATCTGAAATACCCAATACCTTTTTCATGAGATGCAAACTGAATACAAAATCAAATGTCAACATAGATCCCAACAAAATACGTGCTTCCCCTCGCTTTCCACAACTAGTATCATCAGTGGCAATCATCTCGACGACATCAACTGTAGCAGAAAACATGATAATCAAGTTAAGTAAAGAATTATAGTGAGAGCCCCAACGAGTATCACCAGGTCGCTTAAGAGTAGTTTCTTGATTAAAGCCCTTTCCACTTGAGATTTCACCAAGATTTAATGATTCAACAACTTCAAGCCTCTTCTTCTCTCGAAGAAGATCACACCGCTTAGCCAATCCACCAACAACATTTACCACTTTATTCACTAAAGTAAAGAATGTTTCAATTTCTGCATGCTTGCTTGCCACAGCTACAAGAGCTAATTGTAGTTGATAAGCAAAACAGTGTATATAAAAAGCACTTGGATTCTCTTTCAAAATAAGTGCTTTAAGACCATTGTACTCACCTCGCATGTTGCTTGCCCCGTCATAACCTTGACCTCTTAAACTAGATATACTTAAGTTAAATCGAGAGAATAAGTTATCAATAGAATCCTTAAGTGAAAGAGCTGTGGTACTAGAGACATGTTCTACTCCAATAAAACGTTCTGTTACTTGTCCTTTCTGATTCACATAACGTAGAACAACGGACATTTGCTCCTTCACTGATACATCACAAGATTCATCAACAAGAATGGAAAATAACCTATCACCAATATCCCTCATAAAAACATCAAGTGTTTCAAATGCAATAGCACTCACAATGTCCTTTTGAATTTTAGGTGATGTTAACTGAAGGTTTTCGGGAGCATTACTCAAACAAACATCCTTAATCTCTTTATTATGATCACATAACCACTGCAAAAATTCAAGAAAATTTCCTTGATTTCTTGAATTTTCTGATTCATCATGTCCACGAAACGAAAGCCCTTGTCGTAGAAGCAATCGAACACAATCAATTGACGCATTCAAATGAATTCGATACTCATCTTTTGTTTTGTTCGACTTCTTAAAGAGAACACAATCAATATTTTGTTTCTGATTCACAAAAGCCTCGTACTTAATCCGAGCTCGATTGTGCGCACTACCACTTTTCCCGACATGAATTTGAAGCCTTTCTTTCTTTTTCCAATTTGAGAATCCTCCATCAATAAAAGAATCACCACCACCATGTTCTTCACTATTTGGTTTGAAAAGATAACAATAAAAGCAAAATATGGCATCTTTTGCTATACTGTATTCCAACCAATCAGGAAAGTCATTAAACCATGAAGTTTTAAATCGTCTTAACGACGAATCTCCAAATTCTTTCTGTGGACACAAGTGATTTCGAGACTGACATGGACCCTTTTGTACGTATGCTCTTCGAATTTCAACCTGAACATTAACATTGTAATTCGCAATTGGAGTTCTTAATCCAGGATCCGAAGGTAATTCTGCTAAATCAATTTTATCCCAAACATCTCTTTGACTCCCGGTATTTGATTCTATTTCTTCTTGGACAACTTGTTTTTTTTTTTGAACACTCGTTTCAGAATTAATTTGCTCTCCACTTGAACATTCGAATTTTCGTTTAAAATATTTCTCCATGACTGTTAAAAAAAATAAATTCAACACAGAATCACATATCAATAAATAAATAACATATATCAGTTTTCATCAAAGCATAACACTAAATTGATAATAAACAACAATTAATTGAATTCCATAAACAATTATAAATCCCCAAATTAGAGAAAGTCAGCCATTACTTACTTGGAATTGGAATTGGAATTGAGGTCTAACTTCTAAATTCCAGCCTCCAGCCTCCAGGAACTTCCAGCAGCAGCAGTGAGCTACTGAGCTCAGTTACCTCAGTACATAGTAGTCACTGCAGTGAAATCAATTCCATTGTAAATGATTTTTCCCAAATTGTAAAAAATCAATTCCATTATCCATACCATACGGTGACAGGTGACTTACGGTCCATGACTCCATTCCATACTTTCATACAATCATACGGTATTACGGTTCACACCAAAATGACCAAATCAGTGACTGTGAGTGTGACTGTGTGAGTCGGTGACAATGAATCAGAGATTCAGAATAATGAAGATTTCATTTAATGTGTTCATCCAATCATCCAATTTCATTTAATATGTTCATCCAAACGGACCAAACCGGCAAACCCTACAAAATTAACTTACCGACCGAAAGCCGAAAGTGGAAGTGCTGACTGCAGAAATCGGTGGAAATTGGAAAAGGAACGCTTCGCCCTTCACGCCTGCCGCCTGCGCCGCTGCTATTTGGGGACTGCACTGGTCGCTGGGGAGTGGGGAGAGTGAGCTGGGAGACGGGTTACCGAACACAGCCAGAGACAGGGGAGACGGGGTGGAGTGGAATCAGTGGATAATGGATTGGGCTTACACTCTTAAGTCTTACCGTCTTGGTCTCTTGGACTCAGTTTTACCTCTTAGAAATTGGATTGGATTTACATTGCGCTAATGGGCTGGTGCTTATTTATTTAATTGATTGATTCAATTGGATTTGGAACCCCAAACCCAACCTTTTCTTTCAGGAGCAGAAACGCAAAAAAAAAAAAAAATGGAAAAAAAATGTGGGGTCATTTGACCCCATGTGGGTCCGCCCCTGGACCCGTGGTTGAGATGTTACACGTTGAAGATGGAATTACAGGCAGGAAAATTAAGGAAATGGAAATCAACACAGACCAGAATGAGAGCCATTTTTGCTCTTCTTTGTTGAGTTTTTTGCTTATCTTTAGCATTTTTGTTGAGTGATAAAGGAATCATATGACCCTCTTTATATAGGAATTAGATCAAAAGAAAGAATTTAAGCTAAGCGCCATTACTCATGAAATTTATTGTTCTTTCTTTTTTCTGGTTAAGAAGATCAAAAGAGTCTGTTCTATTTTACTTTGGTTTCATAACATTAATTTTTTACTGTTCCATTAAACAAAACTCAAGACTCAACAGAAGTATGCAGCTCCATCAAATCTATGTGCATATTTTTAGGTTGATGCTTCTAAGGATTTGGTTCGCACGGTTAGTTTGGCGCTCCCAAGTGGCAAAGTGCGGAACCAACTAGTTGGCTACGAGCATGAGCCAAAATTTTGCTCCAATTGCAAGATGTTTGGGCACAAAAATGAGTTACGCACCGGCACAAATCTGCCTGTCAATTATGCAAAGAATGAGGCAGGAAATAAGAGTAAACAAGCAGCTGAAAATGAAGAAGTTTCAATGCCACAAGCCAGCAGCCGGCAATAACAGGTTGCATCAAACTGGGACAGTCCGGGCTAACCATGCTGGGAATTCTGATCAGGCAACTACCAGCCAGCTTGATGAGAGCAGTGTAGGTGATGAGAATAATGTGCAGATGGATCCTGTTAGTGAGTCTGGGCAAGGAGAACCTAATGATCAAATGCAGAAGGCTGCAACCGAGGATGTGGCCCTTTCATTGAGGTTGGCAAAAGAGTAAAGCTTTGAATGTGGCTAAGGCACCAGTGGCAAAACGAATTACACTACAACCTATCGCAAAGGATAAAGTGCACAATAAGAAGTCAGGGACAGGTATCGATTCACCTAACTTGCAAGGAAATGCAGAAAAAAAAGGGGTACTACTGAGATTTAAACCTACAGTTTTCGGTACTTATTAAAGTTTTAATTGTGTTTGTATTAAAATTTTTGGTACTTATAGTTTTAATTTGTGGAAATGTGCATAAATTCTGATTAAAAATAGAAATTAATTCGCGTTTGGATAGAAATCTTCTTGTTAGACAGTTCCTGAAATTAATAAATGCTTTTATTAACAGAAAAAAATGTTGCTTTCACTTTCTATTCCAGAAATCATATTTTCAATTAATGAACACACGAAAAACTATAGATGCTAGCCACCAAGGATGGAATAGAGAAATAAAAAAATCAATAGCATTCGACAAAATTAACTTCTTAATAAAAACTAAATCATGTCCATTTCACGTGCCATTTATGTGCTTTACACTATAAAATTTTAAATCCAGTTATCAAGAAATTTTATATTATATCGCTTTCAATTTCCATAAATTTGGCCCATATATTGATGATGTACTTAAATGTTAGCTATGGGGCTGGTATGATAGAGTTATTGAATCTAGGCGATTTCCATTTCGACAGAGATTCAAAGCTCCTTTTTAATGGTGTGTCTACAAACATGATATTGTTTTCAACAACTACACATTTTCTTGAACTGCCAGTTTTATTACAAAGTGACTTTTCGATTACAAAGATTAAGTTGTCACAAAATTAGTTCTATCCTTGTTCATGCACATACAAGGAGAGCAAACAACAGAAAAATGACGATATGGTAACCCCACATTTGACACTGTTCTACACTTCTATAATTTATTTCCTGGAACATTAGAACTTCTATTACAATTGGTCCCAAAATGTTCGGGAGAAAAGAATTGTGGTATGTTCGTAGAATGTTCAAAAAGGATTCCAGAAGCATCTTTAAAAAATTCGATCAAATCATTCGCTCCAGTAGTAATTTGACATCCATAACAGCACTCTGTTCTTTCATCTTGTTCATAACCTCACCGCTAATCTTTTTCTCTCTCATGCGCTCCAGTCTCTGCTGTCAATGTCTCCCTTTCCTTATTCATGTGTCTTTTAATCCTACTAATTTTCATAAAGTTTAAAAAATGCAATTGGTTGTTATATATGTACTTCGCTTTTTATTGAAAATTAATTTAGAGCTATCTATATTATCAACTCAAATGGTATTTGAGGGAAACAATGGTTTCTCAATCTAGTGCTCAACTTTATTTTTGAACTATTTCAAGTCTTACCATAACACATCCATTACGATACGATACATTTTTAAGATTGAAATCCAATTGCATGAACTGAAGAAAATGAGAGGACGAGATACCATAAATTGTGAGCTAAGAGATGAGAAAATAATAGAATTTTTTAACCCCTAGTTTCAAGGATCAGCCATGATCTTATCTCACCAGTCTGCAAATGAAATCTTCGCCTTGAGAGGCTCAGCTGTGACTCAATCCTGATCGGAAGACCCAGCAGGACTAATGTGAATATTAGTTTACTCGTGGGTTGTTTCTTAGTTTTCCAAATTTTAATTTTTTTAACGAGCTCTGCCCTAGTTGTAAAGTTCCAAAAAATAAATAATTCATAGAATGAATTATTTTATATGCTATATTTTAATTTTGGAAAGTTGGAAGACTAAAGTTATATAGGTATTAATTAAATTTTATTTGAGCCAAATATTTAGATTTTGGTAGAGTGAAAATAAATATATCAATAGCTCATTGAATAGCTCGCATTTAATAATGTATATTAGACTTGAGAAAAAGCCAATTCGGTTAAGTTAGCTCCAAAATATCACAATTTGAAGTTGTTAAAAACGAGTTTCTCATTTCAATTAAAACTTTGGATGCAAATGGGTTTGTGCCACGTGTATGAAAATATTTTATTCTTGATTTTGGGCTGTGTGGATTAGTTGACACCTGTTGGGTTGTTGGGGGGTAAAGTGTTTTTTTTTTTTTATTTATTTATATATATATTTTTTGATTTGGGATAATGATTGTAGTACTTTTGGTATTGTGAAATATGACATTTGTGGTTTAATTTTACCATAAATTCATCTTCCTTTTTACCTTTAAATACCGTATAGGAGGTTTTATTATTTGCACAACAGAAACATATAGATACGCATACATACGGCATATAAGTAGAAAATAAAGATTTGGAACGTGATTTTGGTATTGCCTTTCAGATTTATTTCATCTAACGAGATAGGATTACAAGATGCAATTGTTTTAATTCCGTTTAAATTAGATTTTTCATGTTGTTGAATTACTATACTTATGAAAGCTAAACATATGATACGATATGTATGATATGGTCATATGATACCAATGATATGGTATGTATTGAGGTCTTATCGATCCCTACGGATCTAATGAAAGTATGATATTTTGACGCATGATTTAAATATTTATATTCGGGATTGCTCCATTATTTTCGTGTCCTATTGAAAATTTCCATGTATTCACAATTTTCCCCGCTCCTCATATATTAGAACTGGTTGTTGGTTGGCGAGCGATGTGGAGCAATCGTGGTGCTAGGGTTTATGGAACTCAATAGATTAAATTCGGTGTAATGTGACAGTGGATTTTATTTTCAGCATTTGTTTTAATTTTATTATTATGTGGATATGTGATTTAGGATTTGGAACACGGTTTATTTGGTTATGATTTTCATTTTTTTTTTATTTTTATTGGTGGAACTAAAAAAATATCATGTTGGGATGCTTGATAGGTTTATTTAATTAAGGAATGAAACTTTTAGCAATGATTAAACTAGTTTTGTAATCTTTTAGTTGAAGAAATGAATTTTCGACGAGTTTTGTTCTATAAACACATAAAACAGGACATTCCATCATTGTGTTTGACAAGTGCTTGGCGCACGTGTCCTTGTCGGATATGCATTGGACATGGCCACTCTGGCTCAGATGGCATATTGGTGCTTACTGATTATGTTATCAAAAAAATAGGATTGTGACGATCAAGGCATATGCATAGAGTCAACAATCAAATTGCCCATCAAGGATTCGATATGTGGAAATATAGTGGGTATAAGTTTATGAAATATGAAACCAAAATCAAACCAAAACTAACATGTAGCCATAATGAAATCATGGCCAAAAGAAAGTTAAATAATTGGAACCGCAACTCAAAATTTAGCCTAAAAGTTACATTCTCCAATCTTCTTGGCAAGTACACAAATAAGTTATATGGGTACTGTAAAAATGTGTTCCTCAATATATTTAGAATGTGGTTGTTTCTTGATGTCCTTTTCTTCTCTTCTTGCTTGGTTGTAATTGATTGAAATTTAAAAACATGGTTTTCAGTATTCATTAAAAACTTTATTGATGGAAGATAGAGTTTTGATTTTAACAGTTATGTCTCATGGAAATGGGTGTAAATACTTACGTACAATACAAATTAATCCATGTTCAATTAGAAATCTTCTGTATTAGATAGCTCTTGGAGCTAATAAATGTTTTTATTAACACGAAAAAATGTTGCTTTCACTGTCTATTCCTAAAATCTGTTTCTTTTTTTCCCCTATTAAAGAATGAACAAAAAGCTATAGATGCTAGCCAGCAAGGATGGTATAGATAAATAAAAAAAAAAAAAATCAATGCCAAAAAAAAAAAAAAAAAAATCAATGCCATTCAACAAAATTAAATGCTTCATCAAAGCTAAATCTTGTCCATTTCACATGTGATTGACATGGTTCGTGCTGGAGTAATTTTTAACCCAGCTATCAATATCTTTCACACTCTATCGCTACCAATTTCCATAAATTCGGCCCGTATATTACCGATGTACTCGAATGTTAACTATGTATGAATTATGGGGCTTTTATTTTATTTTTATTTTTATTTTTTTGAATAAAAACACAAATACATAAAACAAGCAAATCACACATAAGCATTCGAGAAACTCAACAATATAAGCAAATGATGTCATTCCCCCAAACTTAACTGAAACATTGTCCTCAATGTGAAATTTAAAGGAAAAGGAGGAGGACTTCCCTGAAATATCAGTATTGCCTATGATGTTGTGGTGTTTTGGTATTGCATTTGATCGACTCTTCTTCTACATTCTCCCCCAAACTTGAGATTTGTCCCATTTTCTCCATGTCCATGTTGGTTTGAGTGTTCCACGACGTCATATTCCTGAAAAATTAAATTTGAAAAATTAAACTCATGAACAAGGATTACTTAGCTCAAACATCTAATAACCAACTTAATTACTCCAAGACCTATGGGTAGAAGGGGTATGGGTGATGATTCCTAAATAAACTATAAATTAAACTATCCTAGAACTTTAAAAACAAAATAAATAAAATAAAATAAAAGTCTGGGTTGCCTCCCAAGAAGCGCTTCTTTTAAGTCACTAGCTTGACTTGTGCCGCTGATTTATCATGGTGGCTCGAACCAAGTTATTCCATCATTGCACTTTGTGCAATTTT
>NC_036238.1:9331976-9349345 GCF_002742605.1 Olea europaea var. sylvestris
TGTAGTGATCTCTGGCGATTGTACCTCGCTCTTTGTATTTATGACATGAATATTTTGCTCCATCGACTTCTTTCGAAGTCTTTGGGGAAACGGAAGTGGAGGTACATATGCTTTAACTTTTACGGGGGCCCTGGGTGGATCGTTCTCCACTACTTTAATTGCCATCAACTGCTCCTTAGGATTTATCATTGTATAGTCTGGCAATGTCCCTTATGAACGTTCTGCAAGTTGTTGTGCTATCTAACCAATTTGTGTCTCTAGTTTCTTGATGGATGCCTGCTGATTTTGAAAGTTCGTGTCAATTTGCTGGAACATCTTGTCCGTCTTCTACACATATTGTTGAAACATCTCTCCCAAACTTGGTCTTCTTTCTTGCTAGAAATTGTTACCATATGAGTTGAAATTACAGAGCTATTTTGAATAAAGTTTACTTGTTCCTGTGAAGAAGTGGGCATCATACAGCTCTCTGTAGTGTGATTTCTACCACAATTCTCACATACTAAACTGGCCATCATTGCATTCTTTCCATGTGTTTGCAATTTTACAAGTAACTTTACCCGTTTTGTTAAAGCTGCTATCTGTACATTGGTAGATGTTGTGCTGTTTAATTCACACATTCCTGCTGCCTTTGGTGGTACCACTCTTTCTTATGAGAACATTGAATGTGTGGTGGCAATTAACTCAAATGGGTCCACAGTTTGTTATACCGATTTCCCTATGATTGATCCACTAGCAGAGGCATCAACTTCAGATTTTGACAGTGGTGTAAGTCCGGTGTAGAATTATTGCACTTGATTTCCTGGAGTGATTCCATGGTTTGGACATTTTCTCATCAGCTCATTAAATCTATTCCATGCCTCGTGATAGCTTTCTCCCTCTTTCTGTTGAAAAGTTTGAATTTTCAATCTGATTTTAGCTACTCTGGCTGGTGGGAAGAATTTATTGCAGAATTTCCTGGTCAGTTCTTCCCATGTAGTAATGCTGGCATGAGGCTCCGCATCTAATCACTCCAATGCAGTATCTCTCAATGTAAATGGAAATAGTCGTAATTTAATAGCATCTTCATTGACCCCGGAGCATGAAAGTTCTGACAGTTTTCAAGAAATCTAGAGATATGTGTGTTTGGATTCTCATGAGGTAACCCGTAGAATTGCAGGGTGTTGCTCATCAAGTTAATCCAATCTGGCCTGATCTGAAAGTTATTCACCCCAAAATCTAGATACACAATACTGGACCGCATGGGTGCTGCTATAGGTGTCAGGAACATTGATACTGGCAAATCACCTTCATTTATTTCTCTTCGCTTATGCTACTATTCTGGTGGTGCCACCACTCTTGCGACCTTTTGTCCAATCAGCTGAATAGGTATAGGGATTTGTTGATTGTCAGCCATTTGATGTTACTTTTTTTTTTGTTCTTTGCGTCTTCGTCTGAAGGTACGTTCTATCTCTGAAGCAAACACCCTACCGGATGGCTTAACGCTATGAGCTACTTGAGTTAGAGAACAAGAGAGAGAGGATCGAGAAGTTCGCCTTTGGCATGGAGCATACAACAAACACAATTTTCTGTAAATAAAAGAAAAATAAACAAATCAAATAACAGTTAAAATAAAAAAATAAATTAAGACTAAAAGAAATAGTCCCCGACAACGGCGCCAAAAACTTGTTGTGAAATTTTGTTTCGCAAGTGTATGACTCATAACAAGTAATAGTGGACCTAAGAGTCCAGATTGTCGATCCCACAAAGACTATTTTCTAGCACTTAATTCAATTTTTCTTTAACTACTATTTGACTAAAACAAATTAAAGGTTGTAAAATCTGGATTTTAATCTAAATTCTAGAAAATAAATTAATGTTCACACGATTGGTTGGAGAATCAAATAATGAATGGATGTTAGGGTAGAATAACTTTACCAATTGATCACCTTTACATCTCAAACTAAAACTCAATTCTAATGTAGTGCTTGGTCGAATTCTCCTATTGTATTCAATTTACCCCTCTCGAGTTCTCATTGAGCCTATTCAACTAATTAAATTTCATATCTCTATGCAAATTCAACTTAGTTAAACGAGTTCTATGTCCTGAGAATTCAATTATGACCGTAATAAATGGTATAGGTATCTCTACTCGTTATACCAATGTACTGGATTTTACTACATGGTCTAAATCCTAAACTCATATTTCTATTTGTAAAGAATTCACGAAAATCATCAAATTATTGATCAGATAATTTAATACATTCAACTCATAGCAAAATCAACACATGGAAAAATTAAAAACTAAGAATCTTAATAAGAGAATGTAAAGGATCCCAATTGGTTATATTATTCCCCTAACAATTAATTTAGCTACTCATAAAACAAGAAGAAAAATAGGAAGTTGTCTTAGAATACATCACCGAATTTGTAATAAAGATGTAGAAGAAAAAGTAGAATTCTTGCACCAAGATCTCCTTCCTTTTCCAATGAATTCTTCTAATCTTCAATTGCTTGGTGTTAATCTTCTTGAATTTCTCTTTTGAATCTCCCTTTTTTTGTCTTGTCTCCAATATGTCAAGAACCCCTCAAAAGTATGAGAAAAATGTATTTATAGGTGCCCCTCCGTTTTGTGTAGAAGTAGGATTTTTATGGATTTTAAAACGGCCCAAAAAAACGAGCCCTAGATACTCAGTCGCAGCGCCTAAGCGCTACGAGACAGCGCCTGGGCGCTGATGATAGCACCTGCGCGCTATGATTATAGCTCCTAGGCGCTGCCTCTCGAGTTTAAATTTCATTTTTTTCAGTTTCGTAGCACCTAGGCGCTATGAATGCAGTGCCTAAGCACTGTCTTTCTGCCCCAATTCCATGTTTTTGGCCTCTTTGTCCACTTTAATACCTCTTTTCGCATTACCTCTCCTAATCTTCAAAACAACACTAACAAACACATCATAAACGTTCTATACCCACAAGATCTATCATTTAATCAAGCTAAACTTGTGAAAAATTCATGAGTGAAACAAACTCATCAATAGATAAAATAAAAAAAATCAATGCCATTCAACAAAATTAAATGCTTCATCAAAACTAAATCTTGCCCATTTCACATGCGATTGACATGGTTCCTGCTGGAGTAATTTTTAACCCAGCTATCAATATCTTTCACACTCTATCGCTACCAATTTCCGTAAATTCGGCACATATATTACCGATGTACTCGAATGTTAACTATGTATGAATTATGGGGCTGGTATGAAAGAGTTATTAAACCTAAGTGACTTCCATTTCCAAAGAGATTCAAAGCTCCACTTTAGTGGTCTACAGATATGCTATTGTTTTCAACAGCTACACCTTTTCTAGATATGCCAGCTTTATTACATGGGGACTTTTGGATTACATAGATTAAGTTACGAAAAAATTAGTTCCATCCTTGTTCATGCACATTCAAGGAGAGCAAACAGAAAAAACATTGTCTCAGTAGGTGATATGTTAACCAATTTTTCCATCACACTTGATCCCAAAATGGTTAGGAGAAAAGAATGTAGTTCATTCCTTCAACATTCAACAAGGATTCCAGAAACATCTTTGAAAGATTTAGCCAAATCAATGCCTCCATCAGTATTTTTGACATTCATAACAGCAATCTGTTCTTTTATCTTGTTCATAACCTCACTGCTTTCATCTTTTCCTTGTCAACTCTGATGCTGCCTGCACCCCCTAGTTTCGAAAATCAGCCATCATGCTATCTCACAAGTCTGAAAATGCTATCTTTTTCTTGAGAGGCTAAGCCATGACACAATCCGGATTGGAAGACCTGGCAAGACTAATGCGAATATTAGTTTACTCGTGGGGTGTTTCTTAATTTCCCAAAATTTATTTATTCAGCCCCAGTTCTGTAATCTTTTGGTTTATGTAATGAATTTTCGATGATTTCAGTTCTATAAACACATAATACATAACATTCCCATCGTTGCATCTGACACGTGTCTGGGGCACGTGTCCGTGTCGGATATGTGTCAGACACAGTCACTCTGGCTGGCATATTGGTGATTACTAATTATTTTTTGATTAGAAAAATTGGATAGCAGTCATCAAGGCATATGCATAGAGACTACAAATGAATTTGCCCATCAAGGATCTAGATATGCGGAATACATCTATGCTATTGTATCTGCTACTTATCTATCTTGTTCACTACTGACTTGACATGGTGTTAAGAGGTGTGAATTGAATAAGTTGACAAATTATTTAAGCTAATGGCAAGGAATCATTTTTCATTTTACATCATTCCATCTTATAAGCAAACATAGTTTTGGAATGTAATTATTTTTGGAAATGGAGTACTATTTATGGACATATTGGAAAGAAAAGGAAGTATTCAATGGGGGATATATTCCATAACATTCAACAAAATTAAATGCTTCATCAAAAATAATTAATCATGTCTTTTTCACATGCGATTCACTTGCTTTGAGCAATATTAATTTTTAATCCAGTTTTCATAACTTCTATAATCTATGGCTATCAATTTCCGTAAATTCGGCCCATATATAGCCATGAATGTTGACAATGTATGAACGATGGGTCTGGTATAACAGACTTACAAAACAGGACATTTCCATCATTGCGTCTGACATGTGCCTGGCACACGTGTCCATGTTGGATATGTGTTGGACACAGTCACTCTAGCTCAGATGGCATATTGGTGCTTACTAAATATTTTATCAGAAAACTTGGATTGTGATGATCAAGGCATACGCATAGAGACCACAAATGGAATACATCTATACTATTGTGTCTGCTACTTATCTATCCTATTAACTACTGACTTGACATGCATGTGGTGTTAGAGGTGCGAATTGAATAAATAGATATTTGATTTAAGCTAATGGAAAGGAATGATTTTCATTTTACATCATTCTATTCTATAAGTAAATGTAGTTTTGAAAGCACTTATTTTTGGAAATGGAGTACTATAAATGGACATCCTGGAAAGAAA
Organism: Olea europaea var. sylvestris; assembly: GCF_002742605.1. Lineage (NCBI taxonomy): Eukaryota > Viridiplantae > Streptophyta > Magnoliopsida > Lamiales > Oleaceae > Olea > Olea europaea. The sequence continues at coordinate 9,336,952 of NC_036238.1, forward strand.
ATGAAGTATTCAATGGGGGTATAGTGGTTATAAGTTCATGAACTATGAAGCCATAATCAAACCAAAACTAATACGTAGCCATAATCAAATTAAAACTCTTGGCCAAAAGAAAGTTAATAGCCGCAACTCAAAATTTAGCCTAAAAAGTTACATTCTCCAATCTTCTTGCCAAGTACAGGAATAAAATATATGGGTCCAGTAAAAATCTGTTCCTTAATATATTTGGAATGTGTTGTTTCTCGATATCCTTTTCTTCTCTTCTTGCTTGGTTGTTATTGATTGAGATTGGAACACATGGTTTTTGGTATTTATTAAAAATTTCATTGATGGATGGTAGAATTTTGATTATAGCAGTTATGCCTTTGTGGAAATGGGCGCAAATACTTATGTACAATAAAAATTAATTCAAGTTTGGTTAGAAATCTTCTGTATTAGATAGCTCTTACAGTTAATAAATTCTTTTATTAACAAGCAAATATGTTGCTTTCACCATCTATTCCAGAAATTCTCTCTTTTTTTTCTTTTTTTAGTGAATGCACATAAATGTATAGATGCTAGCCACCATGGATTGAGTAGATAAAAACAAAATCAATAACATTCAACAAAAATTGAATGCTTCATCAAAGCTAAATCATGTCCATTTCACGTGCTGTTCACGTGGTTGGTGCTATAGTAATTTTTAATCCAATAATCATAACTTTTATACTCTATCGCTATCAATTTCCGTAAATTCGGCCAATATATAGCCGATGTACTCAAATGTTAATAATGTATGAACAACGCGGCTGGTATAACAGACTTATTAAACCTTGGTGATTTTCATTTCGAAGAAGATTGAAAACTCCATTTTAATAGTGGTCTACAAATATGCTATTGTTTTCAACAGGTACACCTTTTCTAGAACTGCCAGCTTTATCGCAATGGGACTGTGGATTGCAGAGATTAAGTTACGAAAAAATTAGTCCCATCCTTGTTCGTGCACATTCAAGGAGAGCAAACAACAGAAAAAATCTGGTCTCAGAAGGTGATATGGTAACCCCATATTTGATACTGTTCTACACTTCTGGAATTTATTTCCCTGAGCACTAGAACTTTGGCCGATTTCTCTTTCACACTTTCTCCCAAAATGGTGGGGAGAAAAGAATGTGGTTCATTCCAATGACGTTCAACAAGAATTCCAGAAACATCTTTAAAAGATTCAACCAAACAAGGGTGGAGCTAGAAAATTTTTCAGTGCAAACAAAATTTACTGTTAAATTTGAAGTATAAAAAAACTCTTTATAGCAAAGAGACTCGTACAACTAATTTTATGACAAAACACACACTTTCCCCTTCAATAATTTGATATTCTAAACAGAGGAAAATATTTAACTTCCACTAATTTATTTATTTATTTATTTAATTTTTTTTCAGTACCCCGTTAATCTCTCAGACACTATTTCTCCCAAAAATCTGTAGAATGGCGATGGACATTTTTCTCTCAACCACTATTTCTCCCACCCACTATTTCTCCCAGAAATCAATAGATTAGTGGTGGACAGCGACTTCTAAATATTATTCAATTCTTGCTTCAAGAAATGAGAGTAAATATGAAGTCTCCAGAACTTCACAAAAAGGCGATGCTGCATCTTTCATTCACAGTTACACAAAGTCGAGTGCTCGTGTTGTAGACATAGTAATTCTTCAACTGGGGCAGCGCAAAGTAGAGTGTAGGAACCAGCCTACACTCGACTGTATATGGCTCCGCCCCTGCAACCAAATCATTGCCTCTAGCATTATTTTTGACATCAATAACAGCAATCTTTTCTTTTATCGTTTTTCATAAGCTCACCGCTTTTATGTTTTAACTCTGACACTGCCTGTGTACCTTTTCCCAATTTTCTTCCATCTCATGCACTCCCCATCTCTTGTCAATGTCTTCTTTTTCATGCTTATGTTTATTTTAATTTTGCTTATGTTTATTTTAATTTTGCTTAAGTTTATTTTAATTTTACTATTTCTCACAAATTCTAACAACTGCAATTAGTAGTTATATAGGTACTTCATCATGTTTTTATTTAATTTGAAAATTAATCTTGAGTTATCATTGTTTTCAACTGAAATCGGTATTTGATGGATATAACTATTTCTTAATCTAGTGTTAAACTTTGTTTATTGCTTTTGAACTGTTTCAATATCCTTCCATAAGATATTCATTGTAATATGGTACATTTTTAAGATTGAAATCCAATTACATGAACTCAAGAAAATGAGAGGATGAGATATATACCATAAATTGTGAGCTAAGCGATGAGAAAATAATAGACATTTTTTTGACCCCTAGTTTCAAGAGTCAGCTATCATGCTATCTCACTAGTCCGAAAATGCTATCTTTATTTTGAGAGGCTTAGCCATGACACAATCCGATTTAGAAGACCTGCTAGGAATAATGCAAATATTAGTTTGCTCGTGGGGTGTTATTTAATTTCCCAAAATTTATTTATTAATGAGTCCTGCCCCAGTTCTGTAAACTTTTAGATAAAGTACTGAATTTTCGACGAGTTCTGTTATATAAACACATAAAACAAGACATTTCCATCGCTGTGTCTAACACATGCCTAGCGCACATGTCCGTGTCGGATATGTGCCAGAGTAGTCACACGGGCTCAGATGGCATATTGGTGCTTACTAATTACTTTATCAAAAAAATTGGATTGTGATCATCGAGGCATATGCATAGATCCCACAAATCAAATTGCCCATCAAGGATCTAGATATGTGGAATACATCTGTACTGTTGTATCCCCTACTTATCAATCCTGTTCACCAATGACTTGACATGGTGTTAGAGGTGTGAATTGAAAAAATTGATATCTTATTTAAGCTAATGGCAAGGAATCGTTTTCATTTTACATCATTCCATCCAATAAGTAAACGTAGTTTAGGAAAATAATTGTTTTTGGAAATTGGGTAATATTTATAGACATCCTAGAAAGAAAATGAAGTATTCAATGGGGGATATAGTGGTTTTGAGTTTATGAAATATGAAGCCAAAATAAAATCATAATTCTCTGACCAAAAGAAAGTTAAATAATTGTAGCCGCAACTCAAAATTTAGCCTAAAAAGATACATTCTCCATTCTTCCAGGCAAGTGCAGGAATAAGTTATATGGGTCCAGTAAAAATCTGTTCCTTAATATATTTGGAATTTTTGCTTCTTGATATCCTTTTCTTGTCTTCTCGCTTGGTTGTTATTGATTAAGATTTATACATATGGCTTTCCGTAGTTATTAAAAATTTTAGTGGCGGAAGATAGAGCTTTGATTATAACAGTTCTGTCTTTGGGGAACTGAGTGTAATTCTTAGGTACAATGCAAATTAATCGCTCTTAAAGTTATTAAATATTTTTATTAACAAGAAAAATGTAGATTTCAATGTCTATCCCTAATATATATATATATATATATTCCCATTAATGAACACAAAAAAAACATAGAGCTACCAAGGATGGAATGGATAAAAAAAATAATACCTTTCAACAAAATTAAATGCCTCGTCAAAACTAAATCATGTCCATTTCAAGTGCGATTCACGTGCTTCGACTATAGTAATTTTAATCCAGTTATCAGTAACTTTTATATTCTATTGCTATCAATTTTCGTAAATTCGGCTGGTACATTGCCGATGTACTTTAATGTTAACAATATATGAACTACGGGGCTGGTACAAAAGTGTTTCTTAACTTTCCAAAATTTATTTATTAATGAGTATAATCTTTTAGTTGAAGTAATGAATTTTCAGCGAGCTCTGTTCTGTAAACACATAAAACAGGACATTTCCATAGTTGCCTCTAACACGTGCATGGTACATGCGTCCGTGTCGGATATGTGTCACGCGCAGTCGTTCTGTCTCAGATAAAAAAAAATTTAATCCTGTTATCAATAACTGTTATACTATATGTCAATCAATTTTCGTAAATTTAGCCCATAAATTGCCAATATCCTCCATTTTGAAGGAGATTTGAAGATTATTTTTAATGATGTGCTTACAAATATGTGATTGTTTTCAACACCTACACCTTAACTAGAACTGAGCTTTATTGCCAAGGGACTTGTTGATTGCAGGGATTTGGGGATGACAAAATTAATCCCATCCTTGTTTGTGCACGTTCATGTAGAGAAAACAACAGAAAAAATAAAGTTAGCCCCACGTTTTGATACTCTTTCTACTTTTCCAGAATAATAATTTCTGGGAACTCAAGAAAATAGACCAATTTCTCTATCACTCATGGTCCCAAAATGGCCCGGCAAAAAGAATTTTGGTTCACTACTATAACGTACAAAGAGGAATCCAGAAGCATCTTTAAAAGTTTCAACCAAATCATTCCCTCCAGCAGTATTTTTGGCATTCATAAAAGCACTCTGTTCTTTTATCTTGTTCATGACCTCACTGCTTTAATTTTACCCGAATTAGTTTGGGTATCAATTATATGCTGATTAGTGTACTCGCTAGGCATTTCATAAATGCCGAAAATGTATTTGTACTTACTAACGAGCTCTGCCCCAGTTTGGTCATCTTTAAGTTGCTATAATGAATATATGTCTCTCTTTTTATTTGAAAAATAAATGTACAATGTTGATAACTAAACCTATTGGTTTTGTGTTCTATCAACGATTTAATTGATGGAAGATAGAATTTGGATGATATCAGGTAGGTCTTCATGGATTTGAGATAAAATTCAGATTACGAGTAAAAATTAATCGTGTTTATATTTTAACCGTCCATATTAACCAGTTCTTAAAATAAATAAACATATATAATGGTTGCTTTCATTGTCCAGAAAGTTCTGCAAATCCAGTTTGTTATCAGTAAAACTAGCAATTAGAGACGCTCGTTAGATTTTATTAAAACTTTAAATCCCAAGAACTTAAAAACCTAGTTACTTTATTGTCAAGATCCTCCACTCAAATCACCAAAAAGAACTATTCAATGAGGAATATACCTTAATTTATAGGATCTTAATTCCGAATCTTGAATCTTGTATATGGCCTCTTTTGATTCTTGAATTCTTGTTCTTGACTTTGGCTTCTAGATCTATAATTTTGGTTGCTACAATACCTTTTTCTTGATTATTGATTTTGAATTTTGCCCATAAATATGTTTTCTCTAAATATTCTATGTTGATGGGATGACACAAATATTAAGAATCACATAAGAATTATGGACCATATATATATATATATATATATATATATATATGCAACCCTAATGGATCCGGTCTCGACACATATTTAGGCACCATACTTTAATTTAGATACCCAAAGCCAACAATTTTAATTTTTTAATTATATCACTTTAATTGAGATTAACTTTAAAATAGCCTTTATACACAATTAATTACATACATAGGCCCACTTGAAAAATTAATAAAGCCCAAAAATACTAGCCACCGAAGGATGGATTAGGTTAAAAATGCAAAAGAATCCCATCTTTTATATAATTTAAACGCAATTAAATGATTGATCAGAACTAAATCACGTCCATTGTACAATAAAATTAGAATCTTGTTATTTATAATTTCTCTAATATAAAGTCATAGATTGTTTTCCTTGTATCCTAGGATTTTTAACCATAAGTCAACATTATAATATTTAATTGTAAACCACTTTCAATTATTGATATTAAGAAAACTTCTGCCAATCTTCTTCTCTCTTATGCTGCCCGATGTCTTTCGTCATTCTCTTCTTTTTTTCTCTCTAATTTTCTTTACAATCTTAATAATTCTTATACATCTTAACAAGTACAGTTAGTCGTTATGTATGTACTTCGTCACATTTCAATTAAGAAGCGAATGTGACGAAGTACATATATGAAAAACAATTACACTAGTTAAAGAATTAGTAAAATTAAAATAAACATAAGAAAGAAAAACAAGAAATTGACAAGAGAAACGGGTGTTGAGAGAGAAGAAAATTGGGAAAAGGAACAAGGAAAAAATGCAAGTAGCGAGGTAATGAACAAGATAAAAAGAACATAGTGCTGTTATGGATGTCGAAAATACTGCTGGAGGGAATGATTTGATTAAAACTTTTAAAGATGCTTCTGGAGTACTTTTTGAATGTTATAGGAACAGACCGCAATTCTTTTCTCCTCACCGTTTTGGGACCCAGAGAGAGAGGGAGGGAGGGAAAGAGAGAGAGAGAGAGAGATTGGACTAAGTTCTAGGGTTCCTGGAAATAATTTCTAGGAAGTTTAGAACCATATCAAATGTGGGGTTACCATATCATCATCTCAGACTCAATATTTTTCTGTTATTTGCTCACCTTAAATGTGCACAAGCAAGGATGGGACTAATTTTGTGGTAACTTAATCTCTGCAGTCCACAAGTCCTTTTGCAATAAAGCTGGCAGTTCTAGAAAAGGTGTAGGTGGTGAAAACAATATCATGTTTGTAGACCACCATTAAAATGGAGCGATGAATCCCATTCAGAAACAGAAATCACCTGGGTATAATAACTCTTTTATACCACCGGTTCCATAGTTAACATTCGAGTACATCATCAATATACTGGCTGAATTTATGGAAATTGAAAGCGATATAGTATAAATTTATTGATAACTGGATTAAAAATTTTATAATGCGTAGCACGTAAATCGCACATGAAATGGATATAATTTAGTTTTGATTAAGCATTTGATTTTGTTGAATGCAATTGATTTTTTTGTAATATATTCCATCCTTGGTGGCTAGTATCTATAGTTTTTTATGTGTTCATTAATAGAAAATAAGATTTTAAGAATAGACGGTGAGAGCAACACTTTTTGGTGTTAATAAAAAACATTTATTAACTTTAATTACTATCTAATACAAAAAATTTCTTACCAGATTAATTTGTATTGTACATCAGAATTTACACCCATTTCCACAGGGACATAGCTGTTATAATCAAAACTCTATGTTCCATCAATTAAAATTTTATTAAAACTGTATGTTTAAATCTTAATCGATAAAAACCAAGCCAGAAGAGAAGAAAAGGATAGTAAGAAACAATAAATTCCAAATAGATGAAGGAACAGAATTTTACTGGGCCCATAGAACTTATTCCCGCCAAGAAGATTGGAAAATGTATTCTTTTTAGGCTTAATTTTGAGTTGCAGCTGTGATTATTTAACATGATTTTTTCCAGAGTTTAGATTTGATGATGGCTTCATATTTCATAAACATATAACCACTATATCCCCCATTGAATGCTTCATTTTCTTTCCACAATGTCATTATATAGAACTCAAGAAATAACTAGTTTCCAAAACTACATTTACTTATAGGATTGAATGATGTAAAATGAAAATGATTCTTTCCCACGGCTTAAATAAAATATCAACTTATTCAATTCACACCTGTAACACCTTGTCAAGTCATTAGTGAACAGGATAGATAAGTAGCAGATACAACAAAATAGATGTATTCCACATACCTAGATCCTTGATGGGCAATTTGATTTGTCATCTCTATGCATATGCCTGGATGATCACAATCCAATTTTTCCAATAAAATAATTACTAAGCACCAATATGCCATCTGAGCTAGAGTGACCATGTCCAACATATATCAAACGTGGACACATGCACCAGGCACATGTCAGACACAATGGTGGAATGTCCTGTTTTATGTGTTTATAGAATAGAACTCTTCGAAAATTCATTACTTCAGCTATACAAAACTGGGGAAGAACTTGTTAATAAATAAATTTTAGGAAACTAAGAAGCGTAAACTAATATTCGCATTAGTCCTGCTCAGTCTTCCAATCGAGGTGTCATGGCTGAGCCTCTCAATGCGAAGATCTGTATGGACCGAATCTTTAATTATTTCTCTTCTGCATGTTCTTCATGAATTGTATGAAGTGATTCCGCTGCCTGCTCAATATGCTATATCTATCTAAATGGCCCACTGGAAAATGTGTAGTGTGAACACAAGCTTCAACCTGTAATTTTGTCATCGATTGCACTGTTGTGAAAAAAGAAACTTTTTTGGCTTATGGCTTTATAGCTTATGGTTTGTGTAGGGTTGATTTCCACCGCCACCACGTGCAAAACCGGGCTCAGTTTACCACAACATCGACACTAACACCGTTGAGACAACTCCAACACCACCACTTGCCGCCCCCACTCCTGTTGCTACCAATTGGAGAAGGAGAAACACAATAATGTGTCCACAAAAGGTTAACCACTAAGGTCACAGTGAGGGAGAAAAGAGAGGCCGAGAGAGAGACTCACAAAGAGAAAGGGAAAAATTGCACTCTATGGAGGCCGAGACAAGAGAGGGATTATATGCCAAGTAAAATGTCCAAATAGGTAAGTTAGGTTAGGGTTAAGTGGTGGACCAACAAACGAGGCTCAACTCAATTAAGTGGGCTTCAACAATAATAATATAGCCTTCCAAGGAATGGAGCGAGAACCATGAGCAACACTATAAAAACAGGTTGCTTCGAACGGTCCATAATAAAGTGGATTGTGTTGTCTCGATAATTGTGTCGATGTACTAATCAATCATTTGGTCGAGACCGATTGATAAGAAAAAACTGAGGTTACATCATCGCCCGGGGAAATCGTTTGACAACCAAATTGCCTAACAACCTCCACCTTGGTGTCAAAAGACCTGCAAAGAAAATTGTCTCCCATTAGTGACACCTCTAATAGAAAAACAATAAAATTGAAAATCATTTACCTGTACCAATGTTTAGAAGTTCCTTGCAACTCCTAAACTTTGCCAGTGGCAGTACCTTCGTCCCCATATCAGATGGGTTGTAGTGGGTATGGACTTTCTCAAGTCTTACCACCTCTTGAGATACTATATCTCTAATGAAGTGGAGTCTAACATCAATGTGTTTAGTGCGCGTGAAAAACGGAGTTTTTGCATAAACGTATAGATGACTGACTATCAGAATACACTACCACATAATCATTCAGAACACACAGTTCATGAAGTAGACCTCTAAGCCATAGAGCTTCTTTAATAGCTTCAGTGGTAGCAATATATTCTGATTCTGTAGTGGATAGTGCAACAATATGTTGTAACTGTGATTTCCAACTTACACATGAATTAGATAAGGTAAACACATAAGATGAAGTAGATTTCCTACTCATATTGAACTTCTTCAATACTTTGGATATATATGGAGACTGATGCAAAAACAAAACAGAATTTGACCTATCTCTTTCGATTTCAATACCTAAGATTTTCTTAGCCTTACCTAGGTCTTTCATGTCAAATTCACCACTTAGTTTTGCTTTTATGTTATTTATCCACTTAGAGGATGATCCAATCAAAAGCATGTCGTCCACATAGAGCAACAAAAACAGATAATTATCATCAGTCTCATTGTGTTGAAAATACAGGCAGTGATCAAATTTACTTCTTTGAAACCCTATAGTGAGTACAAAGAAATCAAACCTCTTGTATCACTATCTAGGAGATTGTTTTAACCCATACAAGGATCTTCTCAGAAAACACACATAATCAGATTTTGACTTATCCTTAAAACCTTGAGGTTGATTTATGAAAATTTGTTCATCAAACTCACCATGTAAGAAAACAGTTTTTACGGCAAGTTGTTCAAGTTCCCAGTCAAATTGTGCAACTAATGCGAGCATGACCCTAATAGTGGTGAACTTAACAACTGGTGAGAAAATTTCATTATAATCAACGCCCTCCTTCTGTGTGTAACCTTTAGCCACTAACCTAGCTTTAAACCTTAGGGGTTCCAAGCTGCTAGTTCCTTCCTTAATCTTAAAAACCCATTTGCAATCAACAATTGATTTATTCTTAGGCCTAGGTACTAGCTCCCAAATATGATTCTTTTCTAGAGAACTCATCTATTCTTTCATTGCCTTATAAAGCCATTCATTATATTGATCACTGTCTATTGCTTCTTCAAAAGTCTTTGGCTCTTTATCAGCTAGCTCTTCATAACTACCCTGGGCAAAAGCTAATTCAGATTCAAAACCAAACTTTCTAGGTTCTCTCATCTGTCTCCTCTCTCTATCCCTAACTAAGTTATAGTTAGCTAAAGGATTTTCTTCCTCATAGTGTTCTTTTGTCATTATTTCGTTACTAGTCTCCACTTCAGGTTCCTGAGTTTGAGTCTCCACCTCATTAGAAACAGTAGGGGTAGGTGGACTGAGTTTTCCTAACTCCACCTTAAACTGATCTCTCTCTTCACCTGATTCTACTTCACTCTCAGGATCAGTTTTCCCTTTAATACACGGCATCTCATTTTCGTTAAACGTGACATCTCTACTTATGATGATTTTAACTCCTTTTTGGCTTCTATCCCATAACCTATAACCCTTAACACCCTCGGGGTATCCTAAGAAAATACACTTCCTAGCTCTAGGTTCCAGCTTACCCTCACTTTGATGAGAAAAAGCTGTACAGCCAAAAGTTCTAAGTATCGAGTAATCACTCAGTTTACCTGACCATCTCTCATGTGGAGTGTCACCATTCAATGCAGCAGAAGGTGTAAGATTAATCAAATAGCAAGCTTTCATAACAGCCTCACCCTAAAATGACTTGGGAACACCCGAACTGATCATCATGCAACGTACTTTATCAAGTATGATTCTATTCATCCTTTCTGCTACCTCATTTTGCTGAGGGGTGTAGGGAACGGTCTTATGTCTAGTTATGCCGCTTTCTTTACACATACTATGAAATTCTTTATTGCAGAATTCTAAGCCATTATCTGTCCTTAAAAATTTGATTTTCTTGCCAGTTTAGTTTTCCACTTGTTTCTTCCAATTATTAAAACTATTGAAGGTCTCAGATTTATCCTTCAGAAGATAGACCCATACCTTCCTAGTGTAGTCATCAATAATAGACAAGAAATACCTATTATCACCCGATGTGGGGTTACTGGCAAGACCCCAAAGATCAGAGTGCACATATTCGAGCATGCCTTTAGCTCTATTAACACTCGTGGAGAAAGAAGTTTTGTGATGCTTACCAAGCACACAATGATCACAAAATAAAAAATCTGACACACAGTCATTACCCAAAGCACCCTTTTCATTAAGTAGCTTAAGTCCCTTGACTCCTATGTGAGCAAGTCTATTGTGCCATGTGTGTGTGTGATCAATCTTGGCAGAGGAGATAGAGGAATTCACATCTCTAATCACTTCCCCAGTAGTAATGTATATATTGTTTTTCTTAATTCCCTTAATGAAAATTAAAGCACCCTTGATCATTTTTAGCATACCATTTCCAATTTTACCAGTAAAATCATCCTTCTCAAGTCTCCCTACTGAAATCAAATTCCTAGACAATTCAGGAATATATCTAACATCCTTTAACGTATACACAAAACCCATGTCAAATTTTACGTTTATGTCACCAATTCCAGCAATAGTATAGGCAAAGTTATCTCACAGTACAACATGCCCAACATTAGATTCATGCAACTTATAAAACCAGTTCTTTTCAGACGTCACATGAAAAGATGCACTAGAATCAAGTATCCACTCATGGATGCGAGAATTAGCAATTAGATTTAATTCAGAAGTGTATGCAGCTGGACTTGTAATCATATAGACCTCACCACCATTTATATCGGAAGTCGATGCTAACACATTTACCTCATCTCTCTCCTTAGCTTTCAGCTTACCCTTCTCCTTATGACAATCTTTTATAAAATGTCTTGTGTTTCCACAACCATAGCATTTTCTCGCCTTAGTCCTAGATTTTGATCTAGACCTACCTTTGCTCTTCTTTTTCCATCCATTACCACTTGACTCGCCACTAGTTTGATATCCCTCATGACTATTTTGCCTAAATTGAGTTCTACCCCGCATCATATGTACCTCACCATTCCTCTTATCATGTTTTTCAGCCCTAATTTCCATTTCTTTACTTTTAGGGGAATCTATGACAATTTCAAGTATTAACGTGTCTCTACCATACTTAATGGCGTTCTTCACTTCCTTATAGGAATCAGGGATTGCATTAAACAAAATTATAGCTTTATAAGTTTCGGATACAGTCTCATCACAATTAACTATGTCTTGCACCAATTTGTTAAACACGTCTAGATTCTCATCAAGATCCTTTGAGGGATCCATTTTGAAACTGAAAAAACGTTCAAGCAGGTAAAGTTTATTAGGTGTAGACTTAAGAAAATACAAGTCTTCTAATTTCTTCCAAAGTTCTTTAGTATTTTTTAATTTACCCACCTTTCTTAAAACAGCGTCAGACAAGTGTAAGATAATTGAGGTATAAGCAAGCTCATCGGCTTCTTCTCTTTGTTCTTGTGAAAAATCAATTGAAAAATTGCCTTCAATGGCTTTTGAAACCTTTTGTTGGACTAAAATACCCTTCATTTTTTGTTGCCAAATAGCAAAGTCACCCTTTCCGTTAAAAATTT
>NC_036238.1:9349409-9363702 GCF_002742605.1 Olea europaea var. sylvestris
AGCAGCGAAAATAATAGTGCAGCAAAAAATACGTCTAGCAGATAACTAGTCCCACAGTTATTTGATCACTAATAATTACAAGACTAATTTTAAACTCAAAAACAAATACTCAATTAAAAAAAATCAATCAAGAGCACGTAACCCTAATTCTAGCACAAGCAATGACAACCCCCAACCTATTGTCACGCCACACGGTGACGCTCTAATGCTGAAAAATTAACGGGTTAAGCTAATTTACCAGAGCGAACGTATCTGAGTCCGTATAATCGAGAGAGATGCGAATCTACTGCTTTAGGGCTGTAATCTTGGCCTAAAGTAATTCAGTAGATATATGCAGATTCAACCGTCGATCCACCGGGGGTAAAATTGTCCAACTTTTTCTGTATAACCTGAAACAGAAAATAAACAGTGTCAGTGCGTTCAGGGGATTAAAATGAGCAAACTGCCCAAAGGAAGTTTGCCCGGAATCGCTGCCACGCGCTGCTGCCGCCACGCGCAACCTACGAAAGGGCGCCTCAGCCTGCTGGTCCCGAATATGGGATCGGTTTGGCCAGAAATAAGGGTTGTAGCCACGGTTTTTTTTGCCAAAACCCGCGATTACCGCCGATTTTTGCTGATTTTCAGGCCAGGGAAAGCTGCTACTGCTCTGATACCAGATGTAGGGTTGATTTCCACCGCCACCACGTGCAAAATCGGGCTCAGTTTACCACAACATCGACACTAATACCGTTGAGACAACTCCAACACCACCACTTGCCGCCCCCACTCCGGTTGCTACCAATTGGAGAAGGAGAAACACAATAATGTGCCCACAAAAGGTTAACCACTAAGGTCACAGTGAGGGAGAAAAGGAGAGGCCGAGAGAGAGACTCACAAAGAGAAAGGGAAAAATTGCACTCTATGGAGGCCGAGAGAAGAGAGGGATTATATGCCAAGTAAAATGTTCAAATAGGTAAGTTAGGTTAGGGTTAAGTGGTGGACCAACAAACGAGGCTCGACTCAATTAAGTGGGCTTCAACAATAATAATATAGCCTTCCAAGGAATGGAGCGAGAACCATGAGCAACACTATAAAAAAAGGTTGCTTCGAACGGTCCATAATAAGTGGATTGTGTTGTCTCAATAATTGTGTCGATGTACTAATCAATCATTTGGCCGAGGCCGATTGATAATAAACAACCGAGGTTACATCATCGCCCGGGGAGGTTGTTTGACAACAAAATTGCCTAACAGTTTGATAATTGCCTTTTTAATTTTGATTATCATAATGAATTTTGTCAATAGAACTTCTGTACAATTTTTTTCTTATCATATTCAAGCAATCCTTTATTCATATAGAGTGTATTCTACGAAACACAACCACAAATACAAGACACACATAGGCTGTCATTTACTTTGAAAAATTGAACTCCGATAGTCACTAAAATAAAATATTTAATGAGATAAAGAAGTTCGTGAAGCATGATGATTAAAAAGAGTGCCTATTCTAATTCTTTACTATTATCTGCAAAATCTATGCTATGTTGCAGTGCCAAAAAACAAATGGAGAGACAGCAAGTAATGATGACTGCCCCCCTCTTGTAGTTGAATAGAGTCGAGTGTTTTTAGTTGGATTGTTTGAAATGACCATAGCTGATCATATTACAAAAGTTTTGGAGCTACCAAAAAATATGCTCTAAACATTGGTCAGCTAAAAAATCCACGTGAATCGGAACTTTAACAGAAGATGAATCAAGCCTAAGTGAAAATTGAAGGCATATATCTACTTGTTGATGCTATAATCACCTTATTGTAGCGGAAATCCCTCGATAAATCTTGATTCCGGGCTCAGAAAACAATCAGACGAACACCGGTTTACCTTGGCTCGACCCGAGACTTTCACATTCACTTTGGACTGCTCTCTTTCTCTCTAACCCCACAGAGGAGAAGGGTGGTGGTGTTAGCAATCCACAAAGGTATGGAGAGAAAGAAGAACAGTGGTTGAATCTTACTCACAACCTCACATGGCTTCCCTCTCTCTCGGGTGCCTCTCTTCTCTCGACTCTCTTCTCCATTGCTACAACACACACACCCCACCAAAAAATGGCTGGGAGATAAATACATATATATAGGTTAGTTTAGGTCACTCTAATTTGGGCCTAGGGTTTACTAAGCGGGCTACCAATTAACCTAAACTATGGGCCAATATTCAACTCCATATTAATCACTAAATGGTCTAACTAACCAAATAATCATCCAACCCAAACCCGAACTAGCCAAAAGTGTAGTTCATCTCCGAGTCGAGCCAAGTCCATGGTGTCGATAAATAATCCGACAACTGTTTCAAATCATCGTCCGGATTATTGGGTATCAAAAAACCCAACAATCTCCACCTTGATGCCCAATAATCTGCAAACAACCAAAACACACAGTTTATACTTGCACAATCAAGGTAATCCAATAAAATTGAAATAACAGACCTTACCTCATGTTTCCAACTTGAAACACATACGATACTTGCTCCATGTACTCACCAGGGCTAAGGTCAAGAATACCCAAGTAGAAACAAGTATTCACAGTGAACAAATAGTCATGCGATGAAGATATATATAGGATAACACACACAGATCTTTTCAAAATCACGTTCACACAGAACCACAGATTAACACCTAGTTAATCAGCACACGCTCAAACACATATGCAACAAATGCATAAATGACCCCATGAAAGATCTCATTACACTTATCCTATCCCATTTCGTGTTACTCCCACCTCGAGAACACATATCTCCTCTCATCGCCCACAATGCTCACTAAAACAATTACTTAACTCATGTCTAACTAGCAAGTCACAATAGATCCTAAGCTCTCGGGATAATCCTCTATCACTATATCACTTCTCCCAACCTACGTGGATAATGGGACTCCACCTTACAGAAGTGATAAAAGTGCCTCTCTCGCACTCCACCTGTACAGGGTCTCCTTCATAGATAAAGGATTCTACACATTTGATCACATCTCTACTCGTGATCCAAATGTCACACTCCACATCCCCCGGTACAAATCACCATGTACCCCTAGGTATCTATACTCCACCTTACCAAAAGACATCCAACTCACTGCTAATGCATCTCAAACTCACTATGGCAAAACAACACCTTTCAGTGACCACAAAGGTTAATCCACTCACCAATGCTCCCAAAAAATTCACAAAGAAAATAGTGAAGGTGGCACTCTCAAAGAGAATCGAAGAAAGAGTCGGTTACTTCACAACACTCACAAAAGAGGCTCACAAAGATAAAGAAGGTAACCCTAACATGGCTGCCTCACATAATCTCACAAACCACACAGGCTCACAAAGATGAAGGAGAGAAACGGCTGCCCAACTTTCTTCTCACTACCACACTCTCACACCACTCACATAGCAAATAGAGTACGCCACAAAACTTAACCCACTATGCATGTAAAGATATTACACAAAGTAATAAATCACTCTAATTCATGCAATTACACACATCAAACATATTGAAAGTGTAACATCAACATTGTAACATAATTAAGTGATCATATACATGCAGAAAGGATTACACACAGATGCAATGCAAGAACCAGGTTTATTCTCTCAATAAACCTCACTAGGATCACTACTTGACCCTAAAGTTACATTCGCCTTGTCTCTATCCTCATCTTTCCTTTTATTATCATTTTAGGATAATCTTTTTCAACTATGTCCAAATTTTACCACAATTAAAATATATGTTATTTTTCGCACTTAGCTTAGACCTACATTTGCCACCAATGCTAAATAATGACCACAAGTAAAGTATGAACATAATTCACATAGAATAGTCCAATAAACTTTCCTAATGCCCCATGCAATTCTAATAATGTAGAAAAATTGACAGCAAATTCACAAAGAATTTAAGGCAAATAATTAACAAATAATTCTTAAGTCTAGCAACAGACAATGGTTACCCCTTCATGGTAACGCCAAACCTAATGTCACCCCACACGATGACCTCTAATGCAAAAAATAAATTACTCTACATAATAATTTTAACTGCAATAATAAAAGGTAAAAGATATGATACCGAGCGGACCACGTCTGAAGGTCCGTAATATCAAGACAAGCGGATTCACCACTTTAGGAATTTACTGTTCATCCTAAAGTCACCAGCAACAACAACAACACGAAAACAACACCCGACACTAGAACGTCCAAGGGCAAAATCGTCCAACTTTCACTGTATTACTCCAAACTGAAATTTGAAAACACTACAGGGTCCATATCGTCATGGGGAAAATTCTGTCTGAAGACTACATCACCGAAATCCTCCAGACGCGCCCTCACGCGCCATCGCCGTCTTCCCCATGCGCCGCGCCAGCGACCTGTCACCCTTCTGGCTTCTTCTCCGCCTGCACAGTCCACCGGTGGTGTCCGTTTTGTCAAACTCCTTTTGGTTTCACCAAAAAACGCCAAAACAGATCCGACAGAAAATTGAAAAAATCGAACAGTTTCTACCTCTGATTTCCAGATTCGTTTCTGACCACTTCCAGCCCGTTTTTAGCCCCAAAAATCACAGATTAATCAATAACACAAGCTCTGATACCATTTGTAGCGGAAACCCCTCGATAAATCTTGATTTCGGGCTCAGAAAATAATCAAACGAACACCGATTTACCTTGGCTCGACCCGAGACTTTCACATTCACTTTGGACTGCTCTCTTTCTCTCTAACCCCACAGAGGAGAAGGGTGGTGGTGTTAGCAATCCACAAAGGTATGGAGAGAAAGAAGAACAGTGGTTGAATCTTACTCACAACCTCACATGGCTTCCCTCTCTCTCGGTTGCCTCTCTTCTCCCGACTCTCTTCTCCATTGCTACAACACACACACCCCACCAAAAAATGGCTGGGAGATAAATACATATATATAGGTTAGTTTAGGTCACTCTAATTTGGGCCTAGGGTTTACTCAGCGGGCTACCAATTAACCTAAACTATGGGCCAATATTCAACTCCATATTAATCACTAAATGGTCCAACTAACCAAATAATCATCCAACCCAAACCCGAACTATCCAAAAGTGTAGTTCATCTCCGAGTCGAGCCAAGTTCATGGTGTCGATAAATAATCCGACAACTATTTTAAATCATCGCCCGGATTATTGGGTATCAAAAAACCCAACACTTACATCGTGAGGAAGAGAAAACAAAAACCCTACATCCAGTTCTACGAAATATCATTATTTTCATTCAAATCGGAATACGAAGGAAATAACAATTTCTCATTCTAGTGTTCAACTTTGTTTTCTACATCCAGTATGAACTCAAGAAAATGAGAGATCGAGGTACCATAAATTGTCAGCTAAGAGATGAGAAAATTATAGAGATTTTTCGACCCCTAGTTTCAAGGATTAGCCATGATGCTATCTCACTAGTCTGCGAATTGTGATAATTTATCATTTATGAAAATTTGTGAATTTCTGATTTATGATAAATAATAAATTAGGTAATTTTTTATTTGTGAATTCATTTTTATTTTTTCTTTTCTTCACATTCTTCTTTCCTGTTAAATTGTTATGGGATGTGATTTTTGAAGGTTTTCTTTTCTTTTTCCTTTTATTTCTATCGATGAATAATTTTTCTGCCTACAGTATCGTTTATTTCTTTTCTTCATTTTGTTCTCTTGTACATTAAGAGATTGAGGAAAAGGCTAGTTCTGCATTCAAATTTGGCCAAGCTCTTTAAATATGGGAGGTACAATAGTATATTGCCGTTCACATCTGCCGAAAATCTAATGTATGCAAACTATGATATATGTTATGGTGGGCATATATGTTTCTTACTTTGTAAAATAAGGCCTTTCTCGCCATCCCATGATATGGGGACCTGGTGTTTACGGTATGGGCAATGTGTTGATTTGTATCATTAGGATGCCTGGTAGGCAGATGTGATTTTTGATTGTCATGAGCAGCGGAGAATTTTCTTTCCTGACATGGGTGACGAAATTGTTGCTGGGATTCACATGTTGAGGTTAACTTGAGATTGGGATGAGGTTACTGATGAATGGAAACCTCAAGGAAGCTGGTTCTTTCTTGAATTGATAGAGTCAGTTGGGCCTGATTGGTCATTGCCTGTTTCCATAAAGCAAATTTGGTATGATGTGCGGCTGAAGAGTGGCTTTGAGAATCTTAAAGATTGGACTTCTTCTGTGCATAATGTTTGGAGAGAATTGGTGTTGCACGTTTTAGTTGATAACTACAAGATAACTATTAAAGAATTGAATTCTTCTGGAGACTTAGTAGAGGAAGGACCACTATTGCTGGAATTTCCAGAACCAGCCCTTGATGCTGTTCTGTACCAACACCATGGATAATATTTGCTCGGTAATTTGTGCTCAGTTGTACCCTCTGACCCTCTGAAGCCACTTGTAAATTTGATAGTAAAGGAATGCAGCCAATTGATCAAAATGAGACAAGCCATCTCCAATTTGAAGAGCGTATGTGTCGGGATAATCTGGAATCTATCTCAGAAGTGCTAACCCGTGAAGAAGAAATATTTTGCTTGCCTCCTGCTCTGCCAATATTATCTCCTAATCCTGTTGAAGCTTCTAGAACTAGTTCCAATAGTCACAATGAAGCAGCTTGTATTATGACCTCCACTATGTCCCATATGGAGGTCAAATCTTCCAAACAGAGACAGAAACTAGAGTGTGTTTCAGTTGTGCCTGACTTGGGTCCTGGACCTGAGGTTTGCCCCGATGCCATTATTACATGTTGCGAAATGTTTAAGTGGAACAAGAATCCTTCAAGTACCGTTGGGTTGAATGCGAGGAAACATCTACTACATCTTGGCTGGAAAATTGACTTCGTTAATGATGGGAAGCCAAGAATGCGTTATACTTCCCCTGATGGGATAATATATTATTCTATTCGTCTGCTTTGTTTGGAGCTTGGATCTAAAAGGGTTTTTTTTTTTTTTTAATCTCTCAGCTGGTGATTTGTTTTCAATATTTGTTCTATATTTTAAGTGTATGGATTCAAATTCGTAATGAAATTATTACTTTTTTACAATCAAAAAATCTTTCACAAGGTGTAAATCTTTAATTTTGCTAGGTCAATTTCGTAAATTGCTGTAAAAAATAAAAAAAAAATGTTGAATCAATAAAAAAAAGGTAAAATTATATATGACAAAGACAAAAAAAATTTCAAAAAAAAATTGAATAAAAGTGAAGGCAACGAGCAAAAAAATGCCATAGAAACATGAGATAAAAACAAAGGCAACGGTCAATGAATGTTGCGAAAAGTGTAAAGGCAAAGGTCGGTCAATGTTGCGAAAAGCATAAAGGCAATGATCAACGAATGTTGCGAAAATTATAAAGGCAACGGTCAACGAATGTTGCAAAAACAGGTAAAGGAAACATGAAAAAAACGTTGCAAAAAGTTAATAGCAACGTTCAATGACCATTGGAAAAAAGCCTTTCACAATGGTCAATGAACATTGCAAAAAAGCCTTTTCGCAATGGTCTTTGAACGTTGCCATATCCTTTAGCTCTAAGTCAACATTGAAGCCCGCAACGCACGCCCAAACGTTGCAAAAGTTCTTTTGCAACATTTTTTGATCGTTTTTTGTGCAGTGTATATATTACATAGTTAACTTGTTTTGCATTTGTTAATTGGTTGATAGGCATATCTACCACTACATATAAGTTATTTCTTTGTGAAAATGGGCATAAATTCTGATGTACATACAAATTAATCCATGTTTGGTTAGAAATCCTGTATTGGATAGTTCTTAAAGATAATAAATATTTTTATTAACAAGAAAAACTATTGCTTTCACCGTCTATTCCCAAAATCTTATTTTTAATTAATGAACACAAAAAAAAAACTATAGATGCTAGCCATCAAGGATAGAATGGATAAAAAATATCAGTAGCTTTCAACAAAATTAAATGCATAATCCAAACTAATCATGTCCATTTCATGTGCGATTCACGTGCTGCACACTATAAAAAATTAATCCAGTTATCAATATTTTTTTATCCCATATCGCTATCAATTTTTGTAAATTCAGACAGTATATTGCCGATGTACTCGAATGTTAACTACGTATGAACTATCGGATGGTGTAAAAGAGTTGTTAAGCCTAGGCGATTTCCATTTCGAAGGAATTTCTATATTAATGGTGTGTCTACAAATATGCTATTTTTTTTAATACCTACAGCTTTTCTAGATCTGCCAGCTTCATTGCAAATGGACTTGTGGATTGTAGAGATTAACAAAATTTGTCCCATCCTTGTTCATGCACGTTCAAGGAAAGGAAAGAACTAAAAAATATTAAGTCTCAGATGAGTGTATGGTAACCCCACATTTGATACTGTTCTATTCTTCTAGAACTTATTTCCAAGAACACTAGAACTTGGGCCAATTTCTCTATCAATCTTGGTCCCAAAATAGTCATGAGAAAATAAATGTGGTCTGTTCATATAGCGTTCAACAAGGATTCCAGAAACATCTTTAAAAGACTTGACCAAATCATTGCCTCAGCAGTATTTTTTACATCACCTGTGTATTAATAATGCGCTTATTAGTCTACTCACTAAGCATTCTATGAATGCCCAATGAAAATGTTAGGTTTTGATACCCAATAAATCGTAGGCGATGATGTTACTGGTTGGAAATTCTCAGTTGCCTTTGACCGTATGACTGAATTAATATTTTACACCTCAATAAAATGCCTCAACCACGAAAATCACTTAGGATCTTTGGAAGTGGCCTAATTTAATGGGAGATGCTCATGGTTTGTTCACTTCTTGGAGGTGTATATTGGTTGGCCTATAATCCTTCTACTTGGCTCACTTGAATATTTGGTCCTAGTCCACTTAACTGACTAGCATAAGCCTATACATATGCAGCCTCATTTTCCTCTTGCCCGTGTGATTTTTGTCCCTTTGAATGAAACGAAAATGGCTGCTTCTCTCTTGCTTTGTGCCCTATCATTTTTCTTCTTTTTCATGCCTTTGTGGCTATCTTATGTGGGTCCCTTTGTGGCTGAAATAACAACTTTTTGTGCTTGTTTGTGGGGTCAATCGGTAGCAATCAAAGTGACCAAGTCTTGTGGTTTTAGGTCATTGATGTGAGGTGTAGATAAGGTCGAGATTGGTAGACTAAGCCCAAAAAGCCTCCTTTGTAGAGCCATCATTCGCAATAATTGGTATTAGGGTTTGGTTGGGTGAAAAATTTGTGTTTTTTGGGTGAAAATCGAGCTAGAAATAGACCTGATAAAGGTTAGAAGAATCTATCCAGTGTTGAAAATTTTAAAACTTGACCTGTGAACGTGTTTTCCAAACAATTTACTTACTGATTAGCAAACCAAGACCATTAGAGTATTCAGCAGACCAAGGTGCAGTTGGTGGCGATGCTTACAACTCCGACGATAGTAAAACCCCTGTGATGTGCATATAGGCTCGTTTGGCGACTGTTGACAACTATTTAAACAAGTAGTTTGCTTTGAAAAAAATTGTCTCGATGATTTTGCCCCACATTCAAGATTAGACTTTTGCTCAGCTCGTTACCGCAAGTGGTGGCTCTAAAGTGATAAAATTGCATCTCTCATCATTTACAAGCTTAGATTGGTCCGCTCTGGTTCATTGGCTTGTCCTGTTTAAATTTCAACATTAGAGAGTCATCGTGTTGGCTGATATTAGGATTAGGGTTACGATGTGGGGTAACCATTGCTTGTGCTAGAAGTCTAAGAATTATTTGCTCTATTTGAAGTGTAGAATTTAATTGGAAGTTCATAATTGTTTTTGTGTTTAATTTCCATTGAGTCACTGTGTGAGATTGCGTTGTATGAGAAACTGAATTTTTATTGATCGTATTACACTAATTATTCTGTTAGAACACTTGGGTTTAACTCATTTGAACATGCCCTTGATACTGAGATCTCGGATCTTACGAAATCCTACGAGTATGGAATGGTGTATATACTGCAACCTTAAGATTACTTTGTGTGACCTATTTGTGTACTTTCGTTGTTTTATGTTTTCAAAATGTCTTCACATCTAGATGTTGGAATTTTCAATCGAAAATGAGATTTTTCAATTTGGTAACAAAAGATGAAGGGAATTTCGGTTCAACAAAAAGTTTCAAACGTCATAGATGGCAAATTTCCTACAAATTTGACAAAAAGAAGAACGTGATGCACTTGCTTATATTTCAATCAATTTACACCTATCTGATACTATTTTGAGAAAAGTTGGAAAATTCAATTCTACAAAAGAACATTACGAAAAGTTGGAGGACCTTATATTTGCTTAAGTCTACTCCTAATAAGTTGTACTTACTTGAAAGATTTTTTAGATTTAAAATAGATTCTTCAAATCTTAATGACATTTTGGATGTTTTATAACAAGCTTGTTCAAGATATTGTTAATTGTGACGATAAGGTATCTGAAACATATAATGCCATTATTTTACTGAATTCTATGCCAACTCGTATAAAGAGGTTAAGAATGCAATTAAATATGGTTAGGACATCTTAATACCCGAGATTATCATAGATTCCCTTGTGAGTAAGGAGATGGAGCCTAAGGTAGAAAAAGATTATAAGATGAGTGGTGAGGTACATAAGATGAGAAGTAGAATGAAGCTTAAGCAAATAAGTCATGGTAGAGCTCAAGATAATAGTGACTCGAGTGATGAGGGTGGTAGGAAGAAGAGCAAGGGTCAGGACAAGTCGGATTGTAAATGGTGTTACAACTGTGCTAAGTTTGCAAGGGACTGTCCCGAAAAGAAGGATAAACAGAAGGGCAAGATGAATGGTGAGGGAATGTGGCTTTAGGGTCCAGTGATAACTCTAGTGAGATTTTTTAAGAGTAAAACTAGATACTATATTTTCATCTGCGTGTAATCCTTTCCGCATGTATGTGATTACTTAATTTTGCTACATGGTTATATATTGCATTTCAATGTTTGATATGTGCATTTGCATGAATTTGAGAGCAATTTGATTACTTGGTGCAATTGTTTGCAGACATAGCAAGTTGGGATGCATTAGCAGTAAATGTGGTGTGTCTTTTGGTAATATGGAGCATAGATGTCTAAGGGTATATTGGTGATATACATGGGGATGTGGTATGTGACATTTGGATCACAGTGGAGATGTTATTAAATGTCTAGAATTCTTTATGTGTGAAGATCTTATATAGGTGGAGTGTAAGACTGACAGTTATATTACTTCTAGTAGGAGCAAACTCATTATCTGCTTAGGTTGAGAAAAGTGAAGTGATAGAGGATTACCCCATGGACCTAGGATTTATAGAACGTTACAAATTAGACATGAGGTTAGTGATCAGTCTAGTAAGCACGGTAGGCAATGAAGGGATATGTATTCTTTAGGTATGAGCACCATGGAATGTGATAGGATAAGCATGTGAAATCTTTTTGTCAGGTCATTTATGCATTTGTCATATATGTGTTCGCCGTCTGATTGACTAATCGAGTTAATGTGTTGTTTTGTGTGAACATGTTTTGAAAAGGTCTATATGTTACCTTATGTTATATCTTCATTGCATGTTTATTTGTTCTTGATTGACTACTGTGATTACCTATTTTCTACTTTGATATTTCTTAACCTTGGTCTTGGTGAGTACATGGAGCATGTATGGTATTTTGTTTCGGTTCAAAACACGAGGTAGTGTCTATGATTAAATTTTATTGGTTACTTTTATTATGTAGGTATTAACTTTGTGTTTTGATTACTTGTAGGATGATTGTATATCAAGGTGGAGATTTGTTAGGTTTTGATATCCAATATATCCTAGATGGGGATGTTACTTGCTGGAAATTCTCAGTCGGCTTTGACCAGAAGATTGAATTAATTATCGACACATCAATGAAATGGCTTGACCCGAAAATCACTTAGGATCATTGGAAGTGGCCCAATTTAATTGGAGACGCTCATGGTTTGTGTAAGTGTTATGCTCTACGTGCATTCATTCTTGAACATAAATATTTTTAATATATAATTAATGCAATTTAATGGCAGATCTATTATTTAATTAATATACAATTAAATTAAATAATAGAGTTCATAAATTCAAGTCTGCGTAATTTGTTAATCACAGAGAGTTGTGATTGTGAGACACAAATTAAATATGATTGAATCTTAAATCGTCTGTGGTTGTAAGTGATAACGAGATATGGATATCGTTATTATGGATCGACTATTACGTGTGATATTTCTTACTTGTAAAGTAAGTAGCTGATCTCACAAGTTAAAGTGTAGTGACACTTGAATGAACACGTGGATGTTTTGTTATAGAACAAAACATTGGAAACCCGCCTAGAGATTCCACATGGATAACTATTTGAGTGTCAGTGGTTAATCTCTAATGTTCGGTAGTGGGATTAGTCCTTTGACTTGAGGTCGTCATAGTACCTTATATGAGGACAGTCATGCTTTGACGATATTGGATGTTGCTTTGCCAACGGACACTAATACAGTATCGTTCACGTATGTCAAAAATCGTATGAAGGTAGTGAATGACCAATAGAGGGTTCGTCACTCTTAGGTAGTAAGGGATTATGATATGCATTTCATTCAATTAAGTCGATAACGAAATCCTTGGTCCAGGTGTACTCATAAGTCGAAAAGGAACTTTCAACTTATATTGACTTAATAGTGGAGTGAAAGATATGATCAATAATCGAGATTGACACACTTTCATATCTCGTAATTGATCGGATCATAATAACGAAGGGATTATAATTTCACGGTAAATGAACGAGTTTGGTTTTGTCATACCACATGATACTTCTCATCACATGTATTGCTCTGACACATTGTTAGATGTCAATCTGAGACGGCGAGTGTGAATTTGTGATAAATTAAAAGGATATTTTAATTTATCAATTTTGATTAGATCAAAATAATATTTCAAGTCGTTAGGCATCGTGATCGGGAACCTAATGGGTCTCACACAAAAGGAGAACTGGAAGATTGTGATTTGTCAATTAATTAATTTAACAAGCATTGGATTAATTAATTAATTGAGTTGCTTATTTATAGACCTGAATTAATTAATTGAATTAATTAATTCACGTATCGGATTTAATTAAATGGGTTAATTAAATAATGAATCGGGTCAGGCCAAGCCTGGTTGGGGTCATATAAATATGACTAGAGTTTTCAAAATTAGAGAGAATTCATTATTCTTGCTAGCATAAGAAGAAAACCATAATTCTGCAATCTTGCTCTTTGTGTGGATCACCGTTGGAGACTGGACAATTAAACAGCTGTAGATGCCGAATCAAGATCTTTGGAATGAAACAACAGCAAAGGAGTTTGCAGATCTTGTAAAAGGTACGACTTTTATCACAATTTCTATCTAAACACAAAGACGATTCCCAGTGGGAATCAAAAATTGTTTTATTTTCCGCTGTGCATGATTAATAGATTCCCAACCTTTTGTTCACTTCTTGGGGGCTTAATTATATTGTGGTCCCATAATCCATCTACTTGGCCCACTTGAATATTTGATCTTTGTCCACTTAAATGGTTACCTAAGCCTATATATGCAGCCTCAATTTCCCCTTTCACGTGTGTTATTTCTCCCCTTTGATTGAGAACAAAAAGGGCTATTTCTCCCTTGCTTTGTGCCCTACCCTTTTCTTCTTTTTCTTGCCTTTGTGACAGTCTTCTATGGGTTCCTCTATGGCTGAAATAACACCTTCTTTTTGTGTCCTTTGTGGGTGCAATCGGTAGTACCCGAAGTGAACAAGTGGTGTTATTCTGGGCCATTGATTGGAAGTGTTGATATGGTCAAGATTGGTAGACTGAGCCCAAAAAAACACATTGGTAGAGCTATCTTCCACAACAAAAAATATCTCTCTTTCTATTTGAAAATGTACAATGTTGATAGGTAAACCTATTGTATTGAGGATTTATCAGCAATTTTGATGGAAGATAGAGTTTGGGGGTATCAGGTAGGTCTACATGGATTTGGCATAAATTCAGATTAAGAATACAAATTAACAGTGTTTGGATATATGTAACGCCCAGGCTTTTATAAACCTGAAGTGTCACTGAAAATGAGGTTATTAACTCAAACATTCCGGTTAAACAACTCTTATAAAGTGTCGAGTTTGAAGTAATTGATAAATAGCGGAAGAACTTATCATTTTCACAATATAAACCTAGAAAAATTATAGAAAGTCCTGGTCGTGCACTGAGTTGTATATATATATATATATATATATATATATATATATATATATATATATATATTTTTTTTTTTATATATATATATA
>NC_036238.1:9365893-9390535 GCF_002742605.1 Olea europaea var. sylvestris
TCCCAAGAGTACACCACTTGCTAAGTTTCTATTGATTTTCGGTACATGCTAGACATTTGTCAAAGTGATCTTCTTTCTCGAAGAGAAAATGAGTTCCATGTTTCCTTTGCCAATCACTTTTGATCTTCCTTCATTTCCTATTTTTATCTCTTGATTGTCTTCAATGTCATGATAGGTTTTGAAGAGAGACTTATCATAACATACATGAATTGTAGCGCATGTATCATATCGCCAGCCCAGAACTTTGCCTCGGATTGTATTAATTTCGCTCACCATGGCGATAGTCTCATCAATGGAGTTCACTTATCCTTCCTTCTTTTGTTGTTTTCTATGTCTACAATCCTTGGCATAGTGTCCTGATTTTCCACAAACATAGCAAGGTCTTTTGGCTTTGTTTTTGAACTTTTCTTGATCATCTCCGTCAAGTCTTCCTCCCTAGTTACTAGAACTTGAGGTGCAAAGCTACTCGAAATCGAAAGGCATATATCCAAAGTCTTCAGAATTGTGAAGAATCTTCTTCCTATATCCTTTCCAAGAACCAGGAAGTTTAGCAATAATTGCTCCCACTTGGAAAGTTTCGGGAAGTTCGATTTTTACCGCTTTCAGTTTGTTTACAATTATTTGTAACTCATGTACTTGAGGCAATAACGGTATATTATCGAAAAATTTGAAATCAAAATACTTAGATATTAAGAACTTTTTGGTACCTTCTTCCTCGGCTTTGTATTTGTTTTCTAGCACGTACCAGATTTCTTTTGCCAATGTAGTGTTGGTGTAGAGATCATAGAGGCGATCGGATAATGCAATTAGGATATGACCAGGACATATCAATTCGTCCTCTTCCTGTTTCTTCCTTTCTATGTGAATTTCTTCGATATCCTTGTCAGTTACATCGGGAATGGGCTCCAATTTTGGATCAAGCACATAGAAGATCTTCAAGGCCGTTAATAGAAATTTAAGTTTGTCTTGCCATCTTGTGAAATTTTCACCTTCGAATCTGTCCAAGCGTACTAGGTCTTGATTCATCATTTTGATA
Source organism: Olea europaea var. sylvestris (assembly GCF_002742605.1). Lineage (NCBI taxonomy): Eukaryota > Viridiplantae > Streptophyta > Magnoliopsida > Lamiales > Oleaceae > Olea > Olea europaea. Next base: position 9,366,930 of record NC_036238.1, read on the forward strand.
GTAGCAAGTGTAGATTCCGTCTCCATTGCAATAATAGTAATCAAATAATGTTTGAGATTGTTGAGAAAATAATGGCAATGGAAAAGAAAATTATAAAAGTATATCAATGAAGGCTTGAACACGAAATTAATCTCACTATCCTCAAACGTTATTTGCCTCATTTCCAATGCTTTTTAAGGATTTTCGGCAAATAATTTGTAGGACTAAATGAGCCTTGACAAGAAGAACACCAAAAAGCAAAGATGTTTCTTTACAATAAACAAGTGAAAAATGGAAGGATTATGTGATAAATTTTCTCGATATTGGAAGTATAATTTGGGGATGAATTTCAATGGAACTCAATTGAATTTTCTTGCACTTGGATTACCTATTTATAGGCATTGGCAAGTTCTCATGAAATGGTGCAAGAAACAAGTGAAAAGTCACCAAATTTGAATGAAAAAAAGGTCAACAGTTAGTTTTTAATAACCATGATCGCATGGTTAAACCAAATTTTTTTCTGATTTTGAACAAACAAATAAATTTCAACAATCACACTTGTTCAAAATCTGTATTAATCACATAATCAAATATCAACACTTATGCATGAGAATTAAATATCTTTCAATTTTAATCTATTCATACTGTAAATCTCATAAAATATTATCAGAATTCCAGGTGGCTAGTGTGCCTTGAACCAGTTATTCTTTGTGACAATACCGATGAAATCACACACACAATTGTTAAGCTTTTCACTAGTTCCTCTAACTCATCTAGTGCTAATATGGTCTTGCACTAATCTTATTTCATTGAACTTTTAAAGAGAGAAAAAACTCCAACTCTCTAATGAGGCAACACCACCTCGAAGTTCACATAGGTAAAGTTCTTCCAGTATCTTTGTTACTTTTACAGATGCTTGTACTTCGTACTGAACTTCATTAAAAGTTTATTTTAACTCATCGCTCCAATAGTAATAACTAACACTATTTTCCAAAGATAGTAATTGATATATTTAATAGTGTTGAATCCATCCACTTATCGAACGACTTTTTGTTACCTCTTGAACCTATTTATACTAGTTTAGTATGTTTTGGTGAGGTTGTTGTTATTAGTAGATCTATTTGAGGAGTTTTAATCTCATTTTACTTTATGTCGATCTCACTAACTCTTTCGTGAGAGGTTTTGTAAATGGATCAGTTAAGTTCTCACTAGACTTAACAAATGTAAGAGAAATTACTCCATTCTTGATTAACTTCCTTGCATATTCGTGTCTTAGACTCATATGTCTAGACTTTTCATTGTATACTTCGTTATATGCTCGAGCTAAAGTGGCTTGACTATCACACAAGATAGGTATAGAAGAAATATCATTTATATCTAAAAGTATTTCATATAATAAATCTCTTAGCCACTCAGCTTCTTTTCCGATTTCGACCAATGCTACAAATTCCGATTCCATAGTTGAATGAACAATACAAGTTTGTACTTCCAAGAAACTGCACCACCTCCAAGAGTGAACATCCAACCTGAAGTAGATTTATTCTCTCTTGCATTTGATATCAAACTTACAGCAGTATATCCTTCCAAGATTTTAGAAAATTTTGTATACTGTAGCCCAAGATTTTTGGTTTTCTTTAGGTAATCAAGAACCCTACTGATGGCCTTCCAATGTTCAGAACTTGGATTGCTATTAAATCTACTTTGTTTACTTACAGCAAATGTTACATCAGGTCTTGTACATTGTGATGCGTACATAAGACTTCCAATTGCACTTGCATATTCTATTTGTGCAATTGCTCTACCTTAATTTTTTATCAATTTAATATTTGGATCTATAGGAATGTTAGCCTCCTTAACATTCAAGTGTTTGAATTTGTTTATCACACTCTCAACATATTGTGATTGGCTTAATGTAAAATCCCCACTATCTTTTTTAACTGTGATACCAAGGATAGTGTCAACTTCTCCAAGATCCTTCATTTTGAAAGTAGAGGATAAAAACAATTTTGTTTCTTTGATCCCATCTATATTATTGCTAATGATTAGCATATCATCAATATATGGACATACTAACGTGAATATATTATCATTCACTTTCACGTAGGGACATTTATCTATCGAATTATGGTTAAATCCATTTGAAATTATTTTAGATTCAAATTTCTCATACCACTTTTTGGGAGTTTGTTTTAGTCCATATAAAGATTTAATTAATTTGCACAACTTATGTTCATTTCCCGGTAGAACAAACCCTTCTGGTTGTTCCATATAGACTTCTTCGTCGAGATCTCCATTTAGGAATGCCGTCTTGATGTCCATTTGATGAACATGTGGGTCATAGATGGATGCTAATGTAAATAAGATCCTAATCGAGGTTATCCTCGCTACGAGTGCATATGTGTCAAAGTAATCAATTCCTTCTTTTTAACGATATCCTTTAGCCACTAATCTAGCCTTGTAGGTATTAAATGATTTATCGAAATTGTATTTCTTACTAAATACCCACTTGCAACCAATAGCTTTAGAGCCTGCTGGTAGGTCAACTATTTCTCAAGTGTTATTCGAAATAATAGAATCCATTTTGTTATTAATAGCTTCTTTCCAGAACATGTAATCTCTAGATTGCATTGCTTTCTTATAATTCTTAGGATCACTTTTCACTTAAAGAACAAAGGGAATTACTCATACAACATCCTTCCTATCTCTTTCTACTAAGTAAAAAGAAATAAGTTGGGGATTTATTCCATCTGATCCTAAGTTCTTTTCTTTTCTAGTTCTTTTACTTCTTCGAGGTTCAATTTCAACATCTTTTATGGGTGTCTATTCTGGTGAACTTCTAAAGATTGAAATATCCTTATTATTTTTCAGATTTCCTAGCTATCATTATATTCTCGAAGAATTCCATATCTTTTGATTCTATTATGACATCTGTTTCTAAATTTAATAATCTATAGGTTTTGCTATTGAGAGCATATCCCACAAAGGCACATTTGATATCTCTAGGACCTAACTTGATTTTCTTAGGATCCATATTTTTACAATAAGCAAGGTACCCCCACACTTTAAAATAACTAATATTTGGTTTTCTACTTTTCCAAATTTCATATGGGGAAATTTTATTCTTTTTCATAGGAATCCTATTTGTTATATGGCAAGTACAAAGTAAGGCTTCACCCCATAGGTTAAAAGGTATTCATAATTTAACAACATGGTGTTTATCATTTCCAAAAAAAGTTCTATTCTTTTTTCTGCTAATCCATTTTGTTCGGGTGTTTTAGGTGCAAAAGATTGATATATTATTCTATTTTGTTTACAAAATATGTTAAATTCATTAGAAAAATATCCCCCACCTCTATCATTTCTTAAAGTCTTTATTTTTCTTCCTAATTGATTTTCAACTTCAATTTTATAAGTTTTAAAGGACTAAAGGCTTCATCCTTATATTTTAATAAGTACACACAATTATACCTAGAACAGTCATCAATGAAAGTATTAAAATATCTACTACCGCCTCTAGTTAACATTCCATTCAATTCACATATGTCAGAATGAACAAGTTCAAGTAATTTTGTTGATCCCATTACGCTATAAAATGGCTTCTTAATCATTTTTCATTTAACACATCTTTCACATTTTTCTAAGTTGTCTATATCACATTGTAAATATGCTAATCTTTCATGCCATAAATTAAATGAATCAGTAACATATGCAAAAGATTTTAATTTTATTTGAGTTATCCTCCATAGTACATAGTTTGGCCATTCCTTCGGTGGAATAGCCATTTCCAACAAAGTGCCCATTATGGGTTAATACGAGCTTTCCAGATTCAAAAACCAATTTAATTTCAGGTTTTCCCAAGAGTACACCACTTCCTAAGTTTTTATTCATTTCCGGTACATGCAAGACATTTGTCAAAGTGATTTTCTCTCTTGAAGTGAAAATGAGTTCCACATTTCCTTTGCCAATCATTTTGATCTTCCTTCATTTTCCATTTGTATCTCTTGATTGTCTTCAATCTCATTATAAGCTTTGAAGAGAGACTTATCATAACATACATGGATTGTAACGCATGTATCATACCTCCAACCCAGAACTTTGCCTTGGATTGCATTGATTTCGCTCACCATGGCGATAATCTCATCAACGGAGTTCACTTGTCCTTCATTTTTTGTTGTTTTCTATGCCTACAATCTTTAGCATAGTGTCCCGATTTTTCACGAACATAGCAAGGTCCTTTGGCTTTATTTTTGAACTTTCCTTGATCCTTTCTGGGACCAAGAAGTTTTCCTTTCTTTTTAAATTTATTGGAGTTGTTCACATTGTCCATGGCATTGGCTTTTGAAGAGCCATCATAAGAATTTTTAATCTTATCTGTTGCCCTTGATTCTTCGCCAATACGAAGATGTTTTTGTATATCTTCCAAAGAAAAGTCTTTGGAATTGTGAAGAATATTCTTCCAATATCCTTTCCAAGAACTGGGAAGTTTAGCAATAATTGCTCCCACTTGAAAAGTTTTAGAAAGTTTGATTTTCACCGCTTTCCATTTGTTTACAATTATTTGTAACTCATGTACTTGAGGCAATAATGGTATATTATCCAAAAATTTGAAATCAAAATACTTAGATATATTAAGAAATTTTTGGTACCTTCCTCCTCGGCTTTGTATTTACTTTCTAGCGCATACCATATTTCTTTTGTTGATGCAGTGTTGTTGGAGAGATCGTAGAGTCGATCGGATAATGCATTTAGGATATGGCCACGACATATCAATTCGTCCTCTTTCCATTTTTTCCTTTCTATCCGAATTTCTTCGGTATCCTTGTCAGTTGCATCAAGAATGGGCTCTAATTTTGGACCAAGCACGTAGAAAATCTTCAAGCCCATTAACAAAAATTTAAGTTTGTCTTGTCATCTTGTGAAATTTGCGCCATTGAATCTGTCCAAGCATACTAGATCTTGATTCATCATTTTGATAGTAGCAAGTGTAGATTCTGTCTCCATCGCAGTAATAGTAATCAATAACGTTTGAGATTTTTTAAAAAATAATGGCAATGGAGAAGAAGAAAAAAATGCAAAGAAGAGAAGAATATAAATATATATCAACGAAGGTTTGAACACGAAATTAATCTCGTTATCCCATAACATTATTTGCCTCCTTTTCAATGCTTTTTAAGGATTTTCAAAAAATAGTTTATAGGATTAAACAAGCCTTGATGAGAAGAACAACAAAAAGAAAAGGTGTATCTTCACAATGAATAAGTGAAAAATGGAAGGATTATGTGATAATTTTTTCCCAATTTTCGAAGTATAATTTGGTGATAAATTTCAATTGAACTCAATGAATTCTCTTGCACTTGGATCACCTATTTATAGGTCTTGGCAAGTTCCCACGAAATGATGCAAGAAACATGTGAAATGTCACCAAATTTGAATGAAAAAAGGGTCAAAAACTAACCCAACGGTTAGTTTTTGATAACCATGCAACTGCATGGGCTATAGCCATGCGGTCACATGGTTATAGCTTCACCAGTCCTCCCATTCTCGAGAGGGCCTCATGCGATCACATGGGCTTTATCCATAAGGTCGCATGGTTAAGCCAAAATTATTTTTTTCTGCTTTTGAACAAACAAATAAATTCCAACAGAAGCTATGAACTAAAGGTAATTAAATTGACAAATAACGATAAGTTTGAAATGACGTGAAAATCCACTTTATAGCACTGAGCACCTCACCTTAAACTTAGAAATATAGTTCCTTGAGTAATAAATTTTACATTTGAGCACCTCTTTATAATAGCCAAAAATCTTTGAAAATTTTTGTAATTTTATTTTGCTAAACAACTGTGTTTTATGTGTATATTTGTGCATGCAACAGAGAGACTGAGAGAGACATAGAGGGTGTGTTGTTGAGAATATTTACTGTCGTAGATTTGAAGTAATTTACTACTCAATCCCGAGCTTCATATATAACGAAGTCAATGCGGAGTTCTAGTGGGAACAAATACACGTATCCTACAGAAAATGGAAGATTTGGTGTTTAATGCATCCTAATTGAATTGAATCATAATGTTGATGATAAGCTAAAACAATTAGGATAATTAATTTGTTGGGTTTTTCATACCCAATAAATCACAGGCTATGATGTTAACGTGGGTGAATTATTTCATAGGCATAGGTCGATGAATGAAATAAGTCCAACAACCAAGTCCATGAGCTCCACCCGGTCCAATTGTATTCCCTCTTAGGTGGCTTGAATTTTGGCCCATTTAAGCCTCTTACAGGTCCAATTTAAGGCCTAACCCTATACTGCATATAAGGCAATAAACCCTAGCCAATTTCTTGTATGATTTGTGTGGTTTTGTGAGAAAAACGAGAATCCTGGCTTCCCCCTTTGGTGTGTGAAAAACGGCCCCTAGAAGTGTCCAAAATGCTTATTTACTTTGTGTAATTGATTGTTCCTTCATAGCCTACCTTTGTGATGCTTTCTCCAAGCTTTTGTGCCCATAAATTATCACCATTTCTTGTTCTACATTGGTAAGATTGAATAGCTATCGAGGTGAATTATATTAGTTATGGATTGGAGCTGATTGGATTGGTTATTGGTGGAGAAAGATACGTTGGACCGAGTGCGGAAAACCACCGATTTCAAGATCCTTAGAGAGAGCTTCCGCAACAAAAATATAATTTATATGTCAGTACATCTAACACGACCCATCCCGAATCACCCTAGTGGACTTGAAACGTGACGTGCGCCGATAATAGATGCTGACTAGATGTCAAATCTATCACCAAGACTGACTATGAGTTATTTCAAAAAATACAACAAAATCAAATGCTTATGTAAAATATAATGCAATGGACCCAAAATATTTACTTCGTGCTTCATCAATATGAATTATAACACTCAACATGTCATGTGATTCTCATTCCGAAATTATTAGGCTCTTCCGACTAAAAAGAATCAATTTTCCACCTGTAAGAAAATTACGGAAAAATATATGAGTTGATAACTCAGTGAGTGGAGAAATTCGAAAATAATTATACTTTTTCATTTATACATTTTTATCGAAAATCAAATTCGTATCATTTGATAATTCACAAGCTACCATCATGTAATTATAGTCAAAAAGTGAAATATTCATATAAGGTCATAAAATATCAGCTTAAAATCATGATATAGACATCAGCCGATAATCATGCTATGATCTCATCACATCAAACGTACTGAAAAATTCACCAAAAATGTACCCTCTGACTGAAATATATAATCCACCCCTCGGGCTAAGAACTTTCGCCACAGGCCTTTGGCCCCTTCGTGAATGAAATTCGGTCCCAAAGACCTCTCATAATCAATTCTAGAACACGGTCAAAGCCCCTCTGTGAACTATATGTACACGATCAAGACCAATGTCCGGTCAAAACCCTCCATATAGGATAGAACACGGCCAAGGTCCCTCTGTGAACTAGAAGAAGTACATAATCATGAGTACTTTTATGGTCGATCTCAATATCACATCCCACATACCAAACAAATCTCAATATCACATGTCTCATATACCAAGTCACAAACGTACAATAAATAATCCTTGAAATTTCACATGGATCATAATAAAAGATATTTCCATAATAACCATGTGATTCGAACACATAATTGCATATAATTGTACATACTTTAATAATATACTTAATTTATAAATACTTTAAAAATATTTATATTTTTCCACTCACAGTACTATGTTTGCAAAATCAACCCGGTTGGTAAGCTATTCTGATATCAATATCGTCTCCTGAAATACGATATAATTTTTAAATAAACAATTAATTATTTTAAATAATTTCAATAATTTAATAGGCGATACCCAAAGTTAATCATTTCACATTTGGGCGATTTCTACAGTCTCTTTAATAACTAAAACTAATTTTTCTTTTATCTTACTCAATTTCATAGTTCATTACACTTAACCCCTTCAATAAAATTGAATTTAATTTAACAATCTAACAACTATAAAATCAAACATAACTTGACAATAAGTAACTTTTTACTTACCTTTTAAAATTGAGGAATTCAAGCCTAATAATGTAGACCACTTAATTCCTAACACGTTAGCAAAAAATTTCTATTTTTTTCTTCTTCTTCTTCTTGCCTTTTTTTTTTTTTGCCCTTTCTATTTTCTCTCTTCTCTTTCTCTTTCTCTTTTTCTCTTTCTTTCTGCCTCGGCTTCTCGTGTGTTTGTGTGCGTAATTGGATAGGTTTTCAACTTGGGTGGATTGATATAAATCAATCCACCGCCTCATTATTATTTTATTTTTATTTTTATTTTTTTTAACTTTTTGACTTTTCTTTAATTAAACTAATGTATTACAACATCCTTCTCCAATAGTTAGCGGACTTATTGACTAACCAAGGTTTAACTTTTCATTTCTAATCACTTATTTATTATTTTCTTATGTTGACCATAACTATGTCATTTCTTACCCAAAATAACTTTTTTTTTTCGAGCCTAATATAAATGGCCGAATACGGGCTACGCAACAAACCCACTACAGATACAATAATTTTGTCTAATTTGGAAAATAATATTACCAACAAAGTAGTTTATTTTAATGAGCTATAACTCATAAACTAAACCGTGTTTGGATAGAAATCATCTGTATTATATAGTTCTTAAAATTAATTAATGTTTTGATTAGCACAAAAACTGTCCACAAAATTCCCCAAATCTTATTATCTATCATTAAAGACAACAAACACTATAGATGCCAGCCACTGGATAAGGGAATAGGTGCAAGAATTCATTAGTGTCCCATCTTTTATTTATTTTTCAGCACAGCTAAATGTGTAATCAAAGCTAAATCACATCCGTTTCACATGCAATGTATGTGCTTCTCACCATTAAAATTAAAACACTATTATCAATAATTTTTGAGCTATATAGCAATCAATTTCCACAAATTGGGCACATTAAAAAATAGCAAATAACCTCAATTGTTAAGATTTCGATTGGCTTTTCTTTTGATACTCCAAGCGTCTTCAACAAGTTTCTAAGCCAAATCGCATGGCAGACACTTGATGTAGCTGCAACATATTCAGCTATATAGCAATCAATTTCCACAAATTGGGCACATTAAAAAATAGCAAATAACCTCAATTGTTAACTCTTTATGAACTCTAGGGCCTGGTACAAATGAGACTTTAAACCAAGGGGATTCCATTTCAAGATTCAAAGCTCCTTAACGATCTGTCTACTAATAAGCTATTGTTTTCAACACCTGCACATTTACTAGAACATTCAACACTATTTGCCAAATGACTCGTCCATTGCACTGATTTAGTTTCGTGCACATTCGAGGAGAGCAAACTACAGCCAAACATTTACTCTTGGAGTGTTTCATAAATTCCTAAAATTTATTTATAAACAAGGTCCCCCAATTTTTTTTAGTCTTTCAGTTGATTAGTCACTCGCTAGTCATTTCATAAATGGCCAAAATGTATTTACTAAAGAACTATGCTCCGATTCAGTTTTCTTTAGGTTGCAGTAATGAAATATTCCCTTATCTTTCATTGTAAAAAAAAAGTTTCACTATTGATATTAAGAGAACTTCTCCCATTCTATCTTCTCTCTCACGCTCCCTCATGTTTCTTGCCATTCTTTCTTTTACTCCCGGATTTTTATCTTAATTTTACTAATTCTCATACAGTTTAACAAGTTTATTTGGTTGTTATGTAAGTACTTCGTCACATTTGCTTTTTAATTGAAAATTAATCTAGATTTATCTTTAATTTCAACCCACTTCAGTATTTGAGGGAAACGGCGATTTCTCAATCTAGTGTTCGACTTTGTTTCTTACTCTTTAACTCTTTCAATATCTTTTCATAACACATACTCTATGTTACCGTAAATTGATAAGCTTGAAATCTAATTGTATCAACTGAAGTAAACTAGAGATTGAGATGTCATAAATTCTGAACTAAGAGACAAGCTTATAACTAAGATTTTTAAATACCTAGTTTCTGTTGGAGGAAAGATGGGTTTACTAACTTGGATTGACTAAGGCTTTTAAGAGGACAATACTAATAGGAAGAAGGAAGTGAAGAAAGGAAACTTGTATTTCTCAAATTCAAGACTTTACACACTTTTTGGCTTGTTACAAAATGGAGGGCACTACCCCTTTATATAGTGTTTACAAGAAGATTCTAGTCCACACATTTTCTAGAGATACCTAGACCACATATCAAGATATTTTCCTAGAATTCTCTAGATATTCTTTATAAAACTACATATCTTACTTAGATATTCATATAGATATTTATATAGATTTTTCTAGATAATGCTTCTAGAAATGCTATGCATGTTGGGCCTTTTAATTGATTTGGGCCTATAAGCAAAATCCTTAAGCCTATATTATTTAGTCCAAAAATCAAGTTTACTACTCAACAGTTTCAATGTCCAGCAATAATACAGACTCTGCTTTCACAGATGATGGCTTTTGGCCAAGCCAAGCCAATTTCGGGCTACCAAACCCTGCATCTGATGAAAAGGCCCTGTACGCAGCTTGGAAGTTTTTCCAAGCATCAATAAAAAAAGGGCAAAATTTTTCCCTAAACTATATTTAAATTGATTGCCATGATAAGAATCCAAATTCTGCCAGGCTTGAAGTTGCCATCAGACGAGAAGATGAGGACGGCCTGAGATCTCCAGCGTCTTTGGAGGATATCCTTATTATCCAAGCTTTTCTGCAAATGCTGTCTTGGTTTTGAGAGGATCAGCAGTGATATATAATCCAGATTGGAAGCTTGGGCAGGACTAATCTTAAGATTAGTTTACTCTTGGGGTGTTTAGTAAATGCTTAAAATTTATTAATTAACGAGCACTCACAAACTTAGTAGTTTTTTAGTAGAAATAATGAAAGTTTCTTTCTCTTTCTATTTGGAATATAAGTGTACTTATGAGATTTAAACGTACAGTTTTCAGTACTTATAAAAATTTTAATTGTGTCTGGATTAAAATTTTTGGTACATATAGTTGTAATTATATCAATTATATCTTTGTGGAAATGTGCATAAATTTTGATGAAGAATAGAAATTAATTTGTTTTCGGACAGAAATCTTCTGCGTTAGATAGTTCTTAAAATTAATAAATGCTTTTATTAACTTTCACTGTCTATTCCAATAATCATATTTTCAATTAATGAACACACAAAAAACTATAGATACTAGCCTCCAAGGATGGAATAGACAAATAAAAATCAATGGCATTCAACAACATTAAATTCTTAATCAAAACTAAATCATGTCAATTTCAAGTGCCATTTACGTGCTTCGCACAATAAAATTTTTAATCCAGTTATCAATAAAGTTTATACTATATCGCTTCCAATTTACATGAATTCAGCCAGTATATTGATGATGTACTTGAACGTTAACTATGGGGCTGGTATGATAGAGTTATTAAATCTTGGCAATTTCCATTTCGAAGGAGATTCAAAGCTCCTTTTTAATGGTGTGTCTACAAATATGCTATTGTTTTCAACAGCTATACCTTTTCTAGAATGCCAGTTTTATTTCAAAGGGAATTTTGGATTGCAGAGATTCAGTTGGGACAAAATTTGTTCCATCCTTGTTTGTGCACATTCAAGGATAGCAAACTACTGAATGCCATTGAGCCTCAGACGACGATATGATAACTCCACATTTGACACAGTTCTACACTTTTAGAATTTATTTCCAGGAACACTAGAACTTAGGCCAATTTCTCAATCACTTTTGGTTCCAAAATGAGAGGCTCAGCTGTGACACAATCCCGATTGAGAGACCTGGCAGGACTAATGCGAATATAAATTTACTTGTGGGTTGTTTCTTAGTTTCCCATATTTATTTGTTTAACAAGCTATGCCCTAGTTTTATAATCTTTTAGTTGAAGTAATGAATTTTTGACGAGTTCTACAAACAAATAAAACAGGACATTCCATCGTTGTGTTTGACAAGTGCTAGGATCACGTGTTCAAGTTTTTGATAATTGTAATATTTAATTTGAGATTTGTCATACCTTGGTCTTTCATTTTTCCTCGTACCTTTTTCTCTTCCGCGACCTCTAGTAGAAAACGAACTTTGTCTTCTTTCCTCCTTGTAGAATGCAATTCTTCCTCGATCTTGGCCTCGTCCTCTTCCTCTTTGGCTTCTTCTACTATTGAACCTTCCTTCACCCTCGTTCAAAGCGAGCTTTGTTTGAAGAGCTTGCTCTAATGGCTCTTCTTTCACTTTCTTCCTTAGTCTTTCCTCATGGGCTTGTAAAGATCCCATGAGTTGATCGACACTCATACTATCTAGATCTTTAGATTCCTCAATGGCTACAACTATGTAGTCAAATTTAGAATCCAAAGACCTAAGTATCTTCTCAATTACTCGAGTGTCGTTCAACTTTTCTCCATTCCTTTTTAATTGATTCACAATAGCTAATACTCTAGAGAAGTAATCAGAAATTGATTCCGATTCTTTCATATGTAAAGCTTCAAACTCACCTCGAAGTGTTTGAAGTCGAACCTTTTTCACCTTCTCAACTCCTTTGTGGGAGTTTTGCAAGATCTCCCATGCTTCCTTACTCGTAGTAGCACAAGCTACTTTCTCAAACATCTTATAATTTTCTGATTAGTCACTCGCTAGTCATTTCATAAATGGCCAAAATGTATTTATTAAAGAACTATGCTCCGATTCAGTTTTCTTTAGGTTGCAGTAATGAAATATTCCCTTATCTTTCATTGTAAAAAAAAAGTTTCACTATTGATATTAAGAGAACTTCTCCCATTCTATCTTCTCTCTCACGCTCCCTCATGTTTCTTGCCATTCTTTCTTTTACTCCCGGATTTTTATCTTAATTTTACTAATTCTCATACAGTTTAACTTGAAAAGGAATCATCCCACTTGCCATTTTTCACAAGAACCTTGGGGCTCTGATACCAGTTTGTTGGAGGAAAGATGGGTTTACTAACTTGGATTGACTAAGGCTTTTAAGAGGACAATACTAATAGGAAGAAGGAAGTGAAGAAAGGAAACTTGTATTTCTCAAATTCAAGACTTTACACATTTTTTGGCTTGTTACAAAATGGAGGGCACTACCCCTTTATATAGTGTTTACAAGAAGATTCTAGTCCACACATTTTCTAGAGATACCTAGACCACATATCAAGATATTTTCCTAGAATTCTCTAGATATTCTTTATAAAACTACATATCTTACTTAGATATTCATATAGATATTTATATAGATTTTTCTAGATAATGCTTCTAGAAATGCTATGCATGTTGGGCCTTTTAATTGATTTGGGTCTATAAGCAAAATCCTTAAGCCTATATTATTTAGTCCAAAAATCAAGTTTACTACTCAACAGTTTCAATGTCCAGCAATAATACAGACTCTGCTTTCACAGATGATGGCTTTTGGCCAAGCCAAGCCAATTTCGGGCTACCAAACCCTGCATCTGATGAAAAGGCCCTGTACGCAGCTTGGAAGTTTTTCCAAGCATCAATAAAAAAAGGGCAAAATTTTTCCCTAAACTATATTTAAATTGATTGCCATGATAAGAATCCAAATTCTGCCAGGCTTGAAGTTGCCATCAGACGAGAAGATGAGGACGGCCTGAGATCTCCAGCGTCTTTGGAGGATATCCTTATTATCCAAGCTTTTCTGCAAATGCTGTCTTGGTTTTGAGAGGATCAGCAGTGATATATAATCCAGATTGGAAGCTTGGGCAGGACTAATCTTAAGATTAGTTTACTCTTGGGGTGTTTAGTAAATGCTTAAAATTTATTAATTAACGAGCACTCACAAACTTAGTAGTTTTTTAGTTGAAATAATGAAAGTTTCTTTCCCTTTCTATTTGGAAAATAAGTGTACTTCTGAGATTTCAACGTACAGTTTTCAGTACTTATAAAAATTTTAATTGTGTCTGGATTAAAATTTTTGGTACATATAGTTGTAATTATATCGATTATATCTTTGTGGAAATGTGCATAAATTTTGATGAAGAATAGAAATTAATTTGTTTTCGGACAGAAATCTTCTGCGTTAGATAGTTCTTAAAATTAATAAATGCTTTTATTAACTTTCACTGTCTATTCCAATAATCATATTTTCAATTAATGAACACACAAAAAACTATAGATACTAGCCTCCAAGGATGGAATAGACAAATAAAAATCAATGGCATTCAACAACATTAAATTCTTAATCAAAACTAAATCATGTCCATTTCAAGTGCCATTTACATGCTTCGCACTATAAAATTTGTGATCCAGTTATCAATAAAGTTTATACTATATCGCTTCCAATTTACATGAATTCAGCCAGTATATTGATGATGTACTTGAACGTTAACTATGGGGCTGGTATGATAGAGTTATTAAATCTTGGCAATTTCCATTTCGAAGGAGATTCAAAGCTCCTTTTTAATGGTGTGTCTACAAATATGCTATTGTTTTCAACAGCTAAAGCTTTTCTAGAACGCCAGTTTTATTTCAAAGGGAATTTTGGATTGCAGAGATTCAGTTGGGACAAAATTTGTTCCATCCTTGTTTGTGCACATTCAAGGATAGCAAACCACAGAAAGCCATTGAGTCGCAGATGACGATATGATAACCCCACATTTGACACAGCTCTAGATTTTTAGAATTTATTTCCAGGAACACTAGAACTTAGGCCAATTTCTTAATCACTCTTGGTCCCAAAATGTTAGGGAGAAAAGAATTGTGGTTCATTCGTATAACGTTCAAAAAGGATTCCAGGAGCATCTTTAAAAGATTCAACCAAATCATTTGCTCCAACAGTATTTTTGACATCCATAATAGCACTCTGTTTTTTCATCTTGTTCATAACTTCATGATGCAGTAGGTTCCGAATCAAGTGAGGCCAAGATGTCAGATTGCACGTTGATAGCGTTGAGGTTCCATGAGATGGCAGATCGGCACAAAGATGGAAAGTGATTGCAATACTTTCCTTAATTGGGGCAATTTTGACTTTTTTGGTAATTTGGTCATAACTTTGGCTACGGTTATTAAAATTCAATTATGACCCCAATCCGGAAAACTCTTTTCAGCGCGCATGTCATGATGCTTGGTGGACATCAATTTCGAGGCAAAAATCTTCTGTTTTCCTCCCTGAATTTCAGTTTTTAGTTATTTTTTTCCATTTATGCTAATATTTCCTTTGCCTTTTTCTAGTTGATTACGAATCAAATTTCAGCCAAATTCTTGGCAAGTTACTTCTTTTATTCCATATTTTACTTTGATGTGATTTTCGAGATTTTATCATTTTGGGTAAAATTTCCATAATTTCTTATTTTTTTTAGCTATTTAACTCGACTTGTGGGTTATTTTTTTGTATCCCACGTTTTAATAAAGCTGAGTTGAATTTCAGAGAATTCTCTCTGTCTTTCAGGTGTTTTTTCTTCATATTCTCCCTATGAATTATTTGTTGCAACTAGCCTGTAGGATAATCACTATCCTACCCGATATCACTTCACTGCTTTCATATTTTCCTTATAACCCTGACGCTGCTTGTGTACCATCTCCCAATCTTTCTCTCTCTCATTCGCTCCTCTCTCTGTTGTCAATGTCTCCCTTTTCTTATTTTTGTTTCCTTTAATCTTACTAATGTTCATAAAGTTTAACAAATGCAATTGGTTGTTATATATGTACTTCATCACATTTGCTTTTTATTGAAAATTAATTTAGAGTTATCTTTATTTTCAACTCAAAATATTTGAGGAAAACAACGAATTGTCAATTTAGTGTTCAGCTTTATTTTTTAACTAATTTAGCACATACATTATGATACGATATTGAAATCCAAGAAAATGAAAGGATGAGATACCATATATTGTGAGGTAAGAGATGAGAAAAAAATAGAGATTTTTTTACCCCCCCCCCCAAGTTTCGAGGATCAACCATGATGCTATCTCACTAGTCTGCAAATGATATCTTCGCCTTGAGAGGCTCAGCAGTGACACGATCCCGATTGGAAGACCTGGCAGGACTAATGCAAATATTAATATACTATTGGGTTGTTTCTTAGTTTCCCAAATTTATTTGTTTAACAAGCTATGCGTTAGTTTTATGATCTTTTAGTTGAAGTAATGAATTTTTGACGAGTTCTATAAACAAATAAAAAAAGACGTTCCATCGTTGTGTTTGGCAAGTGCTTGGTGCACGTGTCTATGTCGGATATGTGTCAGACACGGTCATTTTGGCTCGGATGGCATATTGGTGCCTACTAATCATATTATCAAAAAATAAATAAATAAATAAAAATGGATGGAGATCAACATGGCATATGCATAGAGACTACAAATCAAATTGTCCATCTAAATACATGGTCCAAGGATGGCAACGGGGCAGGTTCCGGGGGGGCGACGGGTTAGGCATTTTCTCGCCCCGTACCCTCCTCGTTACCCGTAAGGCGTGGAGGGGTGGGGTAGGGCATTTGCCCCATTTACATACCTATTTAAATTTTTTTCTTTTATGTTTTTTGATAATTCATTTTATTGCCTCTATTACTCATACCCGCCCCATATCCGCCCATCCCCCGACCCAATTACCCGAACGGGATGGGGCCCGAGGGTATCGGGTATGACTGGTTTTTTTGCCATCTCCATGGAATACATGTATACTGTTGTATCTGTTACTTATCTATCTTGTTCACTAATGACTTGGCATGGTGTTAGACGTGCGAATTGAATAAGTTGATATTTGATTTAAGCTAATGGTAAGGAATTGTTTTCATTTTACATCATTCCATCCTATAAGAAAACATAGTTTTGGAAAGTAATTGTTTTTTTAACGGAGTATTATCTATGGACATCCTGGAAAGAAAATGAAGTATTCAATGGGGGATATAGTGGTTATAAGTTTTTTGAAATATGAAGCCATAATCAAATCAAAAACTCTCTGGCCAAAAGAAGGTTAAATAATTGTAGCCGCAACTCAAACTTTAGCCTAAAAGATACATTATCCTCCAATCTTCTTGGCAAGTGCAGCAATAATTAATATGGATCCAGTAAAAATCTGCTCCTTAATATATTTGGAATGTGTTGTTTCTCACTATCCTTTTCTCCTCTTCTTGCTTGGCTGTTACTGATTGAGATTTAAACATATGGTTTTAGGTATTTATTAAAAATTTTATTGATGGAAGATAGAGTTTTGATTATAACAGTAGGTCTTTGTAGAAATGAACCTAAATTCTTGTGTACAATAAAAATTAATTCATGTTCATTTAGAAATCTTCTGTATTAGGTAGCTTTTGAAGTTAATAAATGTTCTGATTGACAAAAAAAAAAAAATGTTGTTTTCATTGTCGATTCCTAAAATCATTTTTTTTTTCTATAAATGAATGCAAAAATCTATAGATGCTAGCCACCGAGAATGGAATGGATAAAAAAAATCAATACCATTCAAAACTGAATCATGTCCATTTCACATGCGATTCACGTGCTTCTTGCTCAGTATATTTTAATCCAGTTACCATGAACTTTTACACTCTATCATTATCAATTTCTGTAAATTCAGCTCGTATATTGCGGATGTACCTGAATGTTAACAATGTATGAACTATGGGGCTGGTATAAAAGAAATATTAAACCTAGGAGATTTCCATTTCGAAGGATATACAAAGCTCCATTTTAATGGTGGTCTACAATTGTGCTATTGTTTTCTACAGCTACACCTTTTCTAGAACTGCCAGCTTTACTGCAAAGGGACTTCTGGATTACAGAGATTAAGTGACGTAAATAAAATTAGTCCCATCCTTGTTTGTGCACATTTCAAGGAGAGCAAACAACAGACAAACATTGATTCTCAGAAGGTTATATGGTAACTGTAACTGTTATGCCCTAAATCCAATCGATTTAGGTTGTAAACACTTTTAATATGTTTAATGCATTTAATTTTGGCAAGATCTATTATTTATTTAAATTAATTTTGTGATAAATAATATTAAATAATAGAGTCCGAAGATCCAAGTTTAAGTGATTTGTTAATCACAAGGAGTTGTGATTGTGAGATACAAATTACGTATGATTGGATCTTGAATAAATCGTGGTCGTAAGTAATAACGAGATACGGATATCGTTAATACAGATAGACCATCATGTGTGGCATTTCTTACTTGTGAAGTGAGTAGCTAATCTCACGAGCTAAAGTGTGGTGACACTTAAATGAACACGTGGATGTTTTGTTATAGAACAAAACATTGGAGATCCGCTAAGAGATTCCACATGGATAACTATCTGAGTGTTAGTGGTTAATCTCTAACGTTCGATAGTGGAATTGGTCCTATGACTTGAGGTCATCATAGTGCCTTGTATGAAGACAATCATACTTTGACCGTGTTGGATGTTGATCTGCTAAAGGGCCACTAATACGACATCGTTCAGGTATGTTAAGAATCATATGAAGGTTGTGAATGACCAATAGAAGATTCGTCACTCTTAGATAGTAAGATATTGTGATCTGCATTTCGTTCAATTAAGTCAATAACGAAATTCTTGGCCAAAGTATAAATATAAGTCGAAAAGAAGTTTTCAACTCATATTGACTTAATAGTAGAAGGAAAGATATGATCGATAATCGAGATTAACACACTTCCATATCTCGTAGTTGATCGGATCATATTAATGAAGGGATTATAGTTTCATGGTAAACGAACAGTTTTTGTTTTGTCATACCACATGACATTTTCCGTCACATGTATTGCCCTGATATATTGCTAAATGTCAATCTGGGACGGCGAGTGTGAATTTGTAATAGATTAAAAGGGTGTTTAATTTATTAGTTTTGATTAGATCAAAATAATATTTCACGTCGTTAGGCATCGTGGTCAGGAACCTAATGGATCGCACACAAAAGAGAATTTGAAGATTGCAAATTGCCAATTAATTAATTTAAGAATCGTTGGATAAATTAATTAATTGGATTGGATATTTATATCGTCGAATCAATTAATTAGATTAATTAATTCACGGACTAGGTTTAATTAAATAGATTAATTAAACAATGGACCGGGCCGAGCCCGTTTGGGTTTATATAAATACATGGCTAGGGTTTGAGATCCATAAAGTTTTCATTATTCTTGATGACACAAGAGAAAAAACACTAGCAGTTGTAGTATATTCTCTATGTGGATTTTATTGAAGGCTAGACAATTAGACAACTGTGGGAGGCAGATTCAAGTTGCTAGAAAAGAATAACGCAAAGGAGTTTGCAAAATCAAGAAAAATGTATATTTCTCATCAGAGTTCTTAGCTAAATACAAAGCTGAATCCTGAATGGGAATTGAAACTGTTATTTCCGTTGTGCATGTTTAAGTAAATTCCCTACAGTAACCCCACATTTAATACTATTCTACGCTTCTGGAATTTATTTCTAGGAGCACTAGAACTTAGGCCAATTAGGTCCCAAAATGGTCGCGAGAAAAGAATGTGGTTCATTCCTATAATGTTCAACGAGGATTCCAGAATCATCTTTAAAAGATTCTACAAAATCATTGCATCCTGCAGTATTTTTGACATCCATAACAGCAATCTGTTCTTTTATCTTGTTCATAACCTCACCACTTTCATCTTTTCTGCGTTGACTTTGATGCTGCTTGTGTTGCTTCTCCCAATATTCTTCCATCTTATGCGATCACATCTCTTGTCAACGTCTTCTTCTTCTTTCTTATGTTTCTTTTAATTTTACTAGTTGTAATAAATCTTAACAATTACAACTGGTTGTTATATAGGCACTTCATCACGTTCGCATTTTAATGGAAAATTATTCTTGAGTTATCATTGTTTTCAACTCAAACCGGTATTTGACGAAAATAACGATTTCTCAATCTAGTGTTCAACTTTGTTTCTTACTTCTGAGCTATTTCAATATCTTCCCATAACACATACATTATGATGCGGTACATTTTTAAGATTGAAATCCAATTTTATGAACTCAAGAAAATGAGAGGATGAGATACCATAAATTGAAAGCTAAGAGATGAGAAAATAATAGAGATTTTTTTTTACCCCTAGTTTCAAAAATCAGCCATCATGCTATCTCACTAGTCTGAAAATGCTATCTTTTTCTTGAGAGGCTCGGCCGTGACACTGCCCGGATTGGAAGACCTGCAGGACTAAAGCGAATATTAGTATACTTGTGGGGTGTTTCTTTATAATTTCCAAAATTTATTTATTAAAGAGTTCTGCCCCAGTTTTGTAATCTTTATTTGAAGTAATGAATTTTCGACAAGTTCTGTTCTACAAACACATAAAACAGGACATTATCATCATTGCATCTAACACGTGCCTAGCACATGTCCTTGTCAGATATGTGTCAGACATAGTCAATCTGGCTCAGATGGCATATTGGTGCTTACTAATTATTTTATAAAAAAAATTGGATTGTGATCATCAAGGCATATGCATAGAGACAACAAATCAAATTGCCCATCAAGGATCTAGATATGTGGAATAGATCTATACTGTTGTATAATTGTATTTGCTACTTATCTTTCCTGTTCACTGATGACTTGACACGGTGTTAGAGGTGCGAATTGAATAAGTGGATATTTGATTTAAGCTAATGGCGAAGATTCATTTTCATTTTACATCATTCCATCCTATAAGTAATCGTAGTTTTGGAAAGTAAATATTTTTGGAAATGGAGTACTATATAAGGACATCCTGGAAAGAAAATGAAGCATTAAATTGGGAATATAGTGGTTATATGTTTATGAAATATGAAGCCATGATCAAATGAAAACTCTCTGGCACAAAGCATGTTAAATAATCGTTGCCGCAACTCAAAATTTAGCCTAAAAAGATATATTCTCCAATCTTCTTGGCTGGTGCAGGAATAAGTTGAATGGTTCTTACTATCCATTTCTACCCTTCTTGCTTGGTTGTTATCAATTGAGATTTAAATATACGGTTTTCGAAACTTATTAAATTTTTAATTGATGGAAGATAGAGTTTTGATTATAGCGGTCATGTCTTTGTCGAAATGGGCATAAATTCTAATGTACAATACAAATTATTCATATTTGGTAAGGAATCCTCCATATTAGATCTTAATTTTAACAAATGTTTTTATTGACACAAAAAAATTTTGCTTTTGCTGTCTACTCCTAAAATCTTATTTTTATTAACGAACTCACCAAAAACTATATACACTAGCCACCAAGGATGGAATATATATATATATATTAGAGGTAGACATAGTACTTCTAATATAAGTACAAATATTATAGAAAGAATATTACATAGACAACCTCAGTATAATCAGAATATAGAAGAACTCTTATGCGATCACATCTCTTGTCAACGTCTTCTTCTTCTTTCTTATGTTTCTTTTAATTTTACTAGTTGTAATAAATCTTAACAATTACAACTGGTTGTTATATAGGCACTTCATCACGTTCGCATTTTAATGGAAAATTATTCTTGAGTTATCATTGTTTTCAACTCAAACCGGTATTTGACGAAAATAACGATTTCTCAATCTAGTGTTCAACTTTGTTTCTTACTTCGCTATTTCAATATCTTCCCATAACACATACATTATGATGCGGTACATTTTTAAGATTGAAATCCAATTTTATGAACTCAAGAAAATGAGAGGATGAGATACCATAAATTGAAAGCTAAGAGATGAGAAAATAATAGAGATTTTTTTTTACCCCTAGTTTCAAAAATCAGCCATCATGCTATCTCACTAGTCTGAAAATGCTATCTTTTTCTTGAGAGGCTCGGCCGTGACACTGCCCGGATTGGAAGACCTGCAGGACTAAAGCGAATATTAGTATACTTGTGGGGTGTTTCTTTATAATTTCCAAAATTTATTTATTAAAGAGTTCTGCCCCAGTTTTGTAATCTTTATTTGAAGTAATGAATTTTCGACAAGTTCTGTTCTACAAACACATAAAACAGGACATTATCATCATTGCATCTAACACGTGCCTAGCACATGTCCTTGTCAGATATGTGTCAGACATAGTCAATCTGGCTCAGATGGCATATTGGTGCTTACTAATTATTTTATAAAAAAAATTGGATTGTGATCATCAAGGCATATGCATAGAGACAACAAATCAAATTGCCCATCAAGGATCTAGATATGTGGAATAGATCTATACTGTTGTATAATTGTATTTGCTACTTATCTTTCCTGTTCACTGATGACTTGACATGGTGTTAGAGGTGCGAATTGAATAAGTGGATATTTGATTTAAGCTAATGGTGAAGATTCATTTTCATTTTACATCATTCCATCCTGTAAGTAATCGCAGTTGTGGAAAGTAAATATTTTTGGAAATGGAGTACTATGAGGACAACCTAGAAAGAAAATGAAGCATTATATTAGGAATATAGTGGTTATATGTTTATGAAATATGAAGCCACGATCAAATGAAAACTATCTGGCACAAAGCATGTTAAATAATCGTTGCCGCAACTCAAAATTTAGCCTAAAAAGATATATTCTCCAATCTTCCTGGCAGGTGCAGGAATAAGTTGAATGGTTCATACTATCCATTTCTACCCTTCTTGCTTGGTTGTTATCGATTGAGATTTAAATATACGGTTTTCAAAACTTATTAAAATTTTAATTGATGGAAGATAGAATTTTGATTATAGCAGTCATGTCTTTGTGGAAATGGGCGTAAATTCTAATGTACAATACAAATTATTCATATTTGGTAAGGAATCCTCTGTATTAGATCTTAATTTTAACAAATGTTTTTATTGACACGAAAATTTTTTGCTTTTGTTGTCTATTCCTAAAATCTTATTTTTATTAACGAACTCACCAAAAACTATAGACGCTAGCCACCAAGGATGGAATATATATATATATGATAGAGGTAGACATAGTACTTCTAATATAAGTACAAATATTATAGAAAGAATATTACATAGACAACCTCAGTATAATCAGAATATAGAAGAACTTATAGATCCTGAACAAGATTATAATAGATTTCAGACTCATGGTTTACAATTAATTAATCCAGAAAATCTTTATAATAGAGGAATTTTTGAATCAAGAACTCAATTTTTTAGACATACTAGAGAAGTATCAATTCAATGTTTAGATGGTCAAGTAAGACAATTATCATTAATATCAGAAGAATCTAAAAAAGAATTAAGAAAAAAGAATTTTACATTTATGCACTTAGGATTAATAGTAATAGGAATTAAAGGATTAATGAGAAAAAATTTAGGAAATAAAGTTTTATTAACTATTTATGATGAAAGAATCCAAAATATGGAAAAAAGTATGATAGCTAGTACAGAAGTTGATATGAATAATAATAATGGTATTATATATTGTAATCCAGATTTTCTATTAACTATAAAAGATTTTTCAGAAAAAATTAAGATAGGAATTCAAACACATGGATATGAAGATGTTGTTTCAGGAGAAAACTTATTAATAAGTATAGGATTTTTAGGAAGATGTAGTAATAATTCCCAAACAAAATATAAATTATACATAGATAAAGTAATAAATCTAATGAGTAGTAAAGGAATAAAAATGATAAAGCCTAAAACTTATGATTCAGAACTTTTAGCAGGATTAGAATGGGATTTAGAAAAATTCTTAGAAA
>NC_036238.1:9391564-9404822 GCF_002742605.1 Olea europaea var. sylvestris
TTTACAGAAAAACGCATAATTCGAAGAAAAAAACAATTTGATGAAAGCGGTAGTAATGAGGTAAAGCAATCAGCAGAAGAATCTTTTAGAGTTGAGTACTTTATTTTTATAATTGATCAAGCTCTATCTTCTTTGAGAACCCGATTTGAACAATTTAAACAATATGATGATACATTTGGATTTTTGTTTAGTTTGAAGAGGTTAAGAGGTGCAACTTTTTCAAGTTTATTGAACTCTTGCTTGAATCTTGAGAAATATCTTCAACATAATGGGCGTTCGGATATCAGTGGGGATGATTTATGTTCGGAGTTACAAGTCTTGAGGTGTTACATACCAAGTGAAGCAACAAGAGCAATTGAAGTGCTACAATATTTGAAGACATTGGATGTTTGTTTTCCAAATGCTTATATTGCTTACCAAATTTTGTTAACCATACCGGTTACAGTTGCATCTGCAGAAAGAAGTTTCTCGAAATTAAAGTTGATCAAAACCTATCTCCGATCAACTATGTCGCAAGAAAGATTAAATGGGTTGGCTATGCTATCAATAGAAAAAGAACTGGTTGAGCAGTTAAATTATTCAGATTTGATTGATGTTTTTGCTTCTAAAACAGCAAGACGAATAGTATTTAACTAATTGTTTGAAATTTTTGGTTTGATGGTTTATAATATAAATCATTTTTATAATATATTTCGTTGTTGTTTTAATGTTAGTTTTTTAAGTTAGCAATGAGTCGCATAATACACTTTTGAATTTTGTCGCTGGGGGGCCTACTTTTCATATTTCGCCTCAGGGCCCATTAGATACAGGACCGGCTCTGGTTACCAATATCTTTTATACTCTATCACTATCAATTTCCACAAATTCAGCCCATATATTTCCAATGTACTGGAATGTTAACTATGTATGAACTATGGGGCTGGTATATAAGTGTTATTAAACTTAGCTGATTTCCATTTTGAAGCAGATTCAAAGCTCCTTTTTAAGGGCGTGTCTTTAAATATGCCATTGTTTTCAACACCTACACCTTTTAGAACCGCCAGCTTTATGCAAAGGGACTTGTGGATTGCAGAGATTAAGTCAACAAAATCAGACCCATCCTTGTTCATACACAATGATGCAATCATCATCATCATCATCATCATCATCATCATCATCATTATTATTTAACATAGCAAACATTTACCTAAAATTATGAAAATTTAGCAGAGAGCATAAAAATCAAACTTGGGGTCTTGACGATGATGTTACAGGCATGAAAATATTTTCCAAAGATATTGAGACTAATTCTAGGTTACCGTTCGACACTGTTTACAAAAAACATTATAATAAATTCAATGAGCCTCCAATTGATATGAATTCAATTCTTGACGATAAATACTACATAAAGGGTTGTTTTTCAACTATGATCATGCTGAAATTCGAAGTATACAAATTTGTAGTTCGTTTTTAATGTAAGGGCAGAATGCTAGAATTTAAGAAGTATAACATATTTCAAAATTACAAAATACAAAGAAAGTCAAAACCAAGTTAATTCTCTATGAAGTAAAATGATGCGTCCAACAAGTAAAATATGCACAATAAAATCTTAACATCACTCATATTTGTAAGAAATTTACTTATCATGCACAACGGAATTAAAAACAAATTTCAATTCCTACCAAAGATCTTTTATGTATTTAGATAGAAATGGTGATAAAAGTTATACCTTTTTCTAGATCTACAAACTCTTTGCTTTTCCTTTATTCTAGCAACCTTGATCTGCCATCCACAGCAACTGACGGAGCCAGTACCTGGCGAGCTGGCGCGGCAGCCCGTGCTAGCTCCGTCGAAAATTTCAATATAGCAACCATCCGCCGGGAAGAAATGAGAGGAAGGAGTCTGCAAAAGATGATGCACAATGCACTGCCTATCGGTTTGGATTGGATTTGGGCCTTTTTCCCCATTTTTGGGCCTTTTTTTAAGAAAAAATAAGGCCCAATGGCCCAATCCTCTGGACGGCTGGAAGCCTGGACTGGAGTCCATGGATATATTTCCCTTCAAGTTGCAAATCCACCAAATAAGTCCAAAATTGAAAACAAGTGAAGGGGCGGAGGAGATGATTGACGAGTGACTAGCAGAAACAATACGCATGCCACGGTCTATGACGACGACGAGCGAGCGTCAAGGTGATGAGGTTGGACCTCCTATGGGTGGCTGTTGACTGTTGTGGTGGACCGTGGACCGGCGACAGTGGTGAAACTTCTTGGTGAGTGCCTTCTTCCTTTTCTTTTTTTTTTTGTTTTTGTTCTGTTTATTGTGGCCACTGGTCATCTGATTCACACACAATCACACTTCACATAATTCAGTTTAGGGTTTTATTTATTAGTTATGAATTTATGATTCATGTTTTATGAGATAATTTAATTGACAAAGTAATGAAAATTGTGAATTTGTGATTTATGATAAATTATTTATGTTGTACGAGTTATGAGTTATAATTTATCATTTATGATTTATGATTTGTGATTTGGGAATTTAGGTTTAGGAAATTAGGGATAAGTGAAAAAAATTAATAGAGAATATGTTTAGCTCAATTCAAACATGTATACTCTGTTTTTTAATCAATTTTAATTGAAAAATAAATTGGAGCATTTTACATGTTATGGAACGTGTTAGTGCATTTACATATTTTGCAGATTATATTTTCATATGTGTAGAATTTTCACGTGTTAGTGCATTTACATATAAATTAAAGAATTTTTAATATTATTTAATTAAATATTAATAAATGGCATCGTTATTATGATCGTTGATTGTTAACGGTCAACGGTCAATAGTCAACCGCCCTATCTGACCTCCGGTCCTAGATTCGCCACTGTCCATAGTTGTCCAATTGTCCAACCTCAAATGAAATTCCACACAGAAAATAAGATTGTAAGCGCCAGGGTTTTCTACTCTTGTGCTAGCAGGACTGAATTCTCTACAAATTTTGAAAACCCTATTCACATTTATATAAGCCCAAACGGGCTTACATGATCCAATCCAATATTTAATTAATCCATTTAATTAAATTCAGTCCATGAATTAATTAATTCAGGCCTATAAAGAAACAACCCAATTAACTAATTTATTCAACGTATGTTAAATTAATTAATTGACAAATCATAATCTTCCAATTCTCCTTTTGTGTGTGACCCATCAGGTTTTCGATCACGATACCTAACGATGTGAATTATTATTTTGATCTAATCAAAATCGGTAAATTAAAACATCATTTTAATTTATCACCAATTCACGTTCGCATTCCCATATTGACATCTAATAATGTGTCAAAACAATACATGTAACGAAAAATGTCACATGGTATGACAAAATCAAACTCGTCCGTTTACCGTGAAACTATGCTCCCTTTGTCAATATGATTCGATCAATTACGAGATATAGAAATGTGTCAATCCCAATTATCGATCATATCTTTCATTACACTATTAAATCAATATAAGTCGAAAACTCCTCTTTGACTTCTAAGTACACCTTGGCCAAGGATTTCATTATCGACTTAATGGAATGAATTGTAAATCATATCTTACTATCTAAGAGTGACGAGTCATCTACTGATCACTCACAACCTTAATAAGATTCTTGACATACCCAAACGATATAGTATTAGCTGCCCTTGGCAGAGCAACATCAAATACTACCAAAGTATGGCTGTCCTCATATAAGGTACTATGATAACTTCAAGTCAAAGGACCAATTCCACTACCGAATGTTGGAGATTGACCACTGACACTGAGATAGTTATCCATGTGGAATCTCTTAGCGGGTCTCCAATATTTTGTTCTATAAAAAAAATCAACGCATTCATTTAAGTGTCACCACACTTCAACTTGTAAGATCAGCTACTTACTTCACAAGTAAGAAATGCCACATGTGGTGGTATATCCTTAATAATGATATCCATATCTTGTTATTACTTATAACCATGGATAATTTAAGATCTAATTATATGCAATTTGTATCTCACAATCACAACTCTTTGTGATTAACAAATTACTAAACAATGAATCTTCAGTCTCTATTTTTTAAAATTATTCATCAGAATATTAATTTAAATAAATATTAGATCTTACCCAAAATAAATACATTAAACATATTAAAAGTGTTTACAACCTAAATCGATTGGACCTAGGACATAACACTTACAAACTCCCACTTGCACTCGATCCAATCACTCATGTATCTAACACCATAAGTGTCCACATGATGATCATGTTTTTGTTGTGACACGGCTTTGTCAATGGATCTGCAATATTATTATCTGTGGGAACTCATTCTATCTTTACGTCATTTCTTTGTATAATCTCCCTGATGAGAAGATATCGCCTTAGCACATGTTTGGATCATTGATGAGATATCGGCTCCTTCACTTGTGTGATGGCTCCATTGTTATCACAGTATAAAGGTATGGGATCAACAATGCTAGGAACAACTCCCTGTTCATGAATGAGCTTCTTGATCCAGACAGTTTCCTTCACTGCTTCAGAAGCAGCAATGTACTCGACTTCTGTTGTTGAATTAGCGATTATCTCCTGTTTGGAACTTTTCCAACTAACCGCTTCGTTGTTGAGAGTAAACATATATCCAGATTGAGACTTGCTATCATCCTTGTCAGATTAAAAGTTGGAGTCGGTATACCCATGAACCTTTAGTTCATTTTCTCCATTTATTAAGAACACATTTTGTGTCCTTCTTAAGTACTTAAAAATGTTCTTAACTGCTATTCAATGTTTCTCACCAGGGTTTGCTTGAAACCTGCTCGTAACACTTAGAGCATATGAAACATCTGGTCTCGTACATAGCATCGCATACATAATAAATCCTATCGCTGAAATATAAGGGATCTTATCCATGCAATTCCTTTCATCATGTGTTTCAGGACCCATATATTTTGAGAGGTAAATCCCATGTGACATAGGAAACTACCTCTCTTAGAGTCTTCCATGTTAAATATTCTCAAGATTTTGTCTATGTACGAAAATTGGGATAAGCTAAGCAATCTTTTAAATCTATCTCTATAGATCTAGATTTCCAAGATATATGCTGCTTCTCCTATATCTTTCATGGAGAAATTCTTTAACAACCATAATTTTAATGATTAAAGTATTAGGATGTCATTTTCAATTAATAATATGTCATCGACATATAATATTAGGAATACGACTGCACTCCCACTTGTCTTCTTGTAAACACACGGTTCATTTTTATTTTTTTATAAAATCAAACTTTTTGATTGTTTCATCAAAATGAAGATTCTAACTCCCTGAGGCTTGCTTTAGTCAATAAATGGATTGATTAAGCTTGCATACATTGTTGGCTTCTTTGGATTCAAGACGTTCTGGTTGTATCATGTACACCTCCTCTTGTAAGTTTCCATTAAGGAAAGTAGTTTTGACATCCATTATAATCATGGTATGCAGCAATTGCAAGCAAAATGTGAATGGAATTTAGCATGGCTACAGGCGAAAAACTTTCATCAAAGTTAACACCTTTCTTTTTGTGTAACATTTTGTTACTAGCCTTGCTTTGTATGTATGGACGTTCCCATCCACATCAACCTTTTTCTTGTAAACCCATTTACAACCTATGGGTTTTATTTTACCAGGAAGTTTGACCAAGGTCCAAACCTTGTTCTCATACATTGAGCTCATTTCGAATTTCATGGCCTCTTGCCATCTCTTCGAGTCAACACTTGACTTCTCTTCTGCGTAGGTTCATCATCCTCGACTAATAATACTTCATTAGAAACTGTGAATCCATACCCTCTAGGAGGTCGAATTATCCTACTTGATTTACGCTGAACTGGAGTGTCCTCAGGATCTCTAAATCCTAATCAAGAGTCTGCCCCTCAGCAAATGTGGAATCAGACTCAGGTTCATCTAATTGGTCAACAGTATTTGTGGATTCATGAACATCTTCAAGTTCTAATTTACTCCCACTACCCTCTCCTAGAATTAAACTCTTTATTTAGGAATATGGCATGTCTTGAGATAAACATCTTCTTCTCAACAGGATTACAGAATTGATATCCAATTGTCACTTTTGGATAACATACAAATATGTATTTATCGAATTTAGCCTCAAGCTTATCTGATTCATTTCGCTTCACATAAGCGTCACAGCTCCAAACTTTCATATGGGACAAATTGGGTCTTTTTCCTCTCCATATCTCACATGAAGTTTTGTCGACTGATTTAGATAGGACACGATTTAATGTGTAGCATGCAGCAATTAGTCCATGACCCCAAAACAATTTTGGGATGTTTGCATGGCTCATCATTGATCGCACAATATCTAACAATGTGCAATTCCTCCGTTCAAATACATCATTATGTTGCGGTATATATGGTAGAGTCCATTGCAAGAGAATCACATTCTCTTTTAGATAATCTAAAAATTTTCCCTTCAAATATTCTCCATCTCGATCCGATCTCGACGTGAGAATATTTTTACCAATCTGTTTCTCTACTTGAAGTTTGAATTTCTTGAACTGTTCAAGTGCTTTATGCTTAAACTTTCATCATATATACATAATCATATCTAGAATGATCATCAGTAAATATGATGAGATAAGAGAAACCACCTCTAGTGATGATTGATATGGGTCCACATACATCAGTATGTATTAGTCCCAATAGTTCAGTAACTCTTTCTCCTTTTCAAGTAAAAGAAAATTTGGTCATTTTGCTTAATAGGCACGACTCGCACTTGTCAAATGATTCAAAATCAGTTGACCCCAAGCATCCATCTTTATGTAACTTTAAAATGCATTTGTTGTTAATCTAGCCCAGTTTGCAGTGGCAGAGATAGGTATTATTTAGATTATCACTTTTATGCATTTTATTTTCTATACTCATAATAGATTACTCAGTATTAAGAATATAGATCCCATTTTATAGTACACCACAACCATAAAAGATTTAATCTTTATAAAATGAACAACGATTGTTCTTAACATTAATTGAAAAATCATTCATGTCCAAACATGAAATAGAAATAATGTTTTTAGTAATGACGGGAACAAAATAGCAACTTTCTAATTCTAATACTAAGCGCAAAGGCAATGGTAAGAAGTATGTCCCTACAGCTAATGCAGCAACTCTTTCTCCATTCCCCAAACGCAGGTCAACTTCTCTTTTCTACAGTGGTCTACTTCTCTTTATTCACTGTATATTTATGCAAATATGATATCCACATCCAGTATCTAATACCCAAGAAGCTAATGAAGTAGACATATTAACTTCAATAACAAAAATACCTGAAGTAGAAGCTTCAGAAGACTTCTTTCCCTTCAAGCTTGCAAGGTAAACTTTGTAGTTCCTCTTCCAATGACCTTTCACTCCACAGTGATAGCATGGGTTATCAGACTTAGTATTGTCCTTGTCTGCTTTGTTATTACTCTTAGCCTTCTTGGATGTTTTCTTAAAACTTCATTTGGTCTTCCTCTCAGTGCCCTTGGAGGATTGAATGACTAAGACATACCCAGTACTAGCCTTGACATTGAGCTCAACAGTCTTAAGCATATTAAGCAACTCATGGAGTGTTCATTCGATTTTATTCATGTTAAAGTTCATGATAAACTGTGAATAATTCTCTGGTGGAGATTGTAGAACCAATTCAATACTTAGTTCATGATCTTGATAAAACCCAATTGGGCCAATTTCTTAATGAAGTCAATTTCTTAATGAGCACTGACTGAAGATCGTTCTGCCATTTTGCACCGATACAGTTGCTTGGAGGTCTCTCATATATCTCCACAAGTGATTGTTTATCATACAACTCTTTGAGATGAAAAATTATAGTGTGCTTTACCCTCATGTTACTTCTACAACTCAGAAAGTTCATGATAAACTGTGAATAATTCTCTAGTGGAGATTGCAGAACCAATTCAATACTTAGTTCGTGATCTTGATAAAACCCAATTGGGCCAATTTCTTAATGAAGTCAATCATCTTCAACACATGAGCACTGACTGAAGATCGTTCTGCCATTTTGCACCGATACAGTTGCTTGGAGGTCTCTCATATATCTCCACAAGTGATTGTTTATCATACAACTCTTTGAGATGAAAAATTATAGTGTGCTTTACCCTCATGTTACTTCTACAACTCAGGTGACATAGCTGCAAGCATCATACTTGTTGTAGTGTTATCATCATCTAAGTTTGGCAACGGTTCAGTTCGGGGTCAGTTCTGCTAAAACCATTATCAAACCACTAATTTTTGGGTCATACCATAACCGCACCATAACCACGTAAGTAGGTTTGGTTCATATCTCGATGCATCTAGGTTCAGGTCGTTAATAACTACAAAAATAAATTTTTTTTATAGGTCTAGCCGTCAAATTTTAAAAAACGATTTATGCAAAAAAAAAGTCAATGAAAACAAAAACATTATAATAAGCCAATGTAGCAAACAACATTCCAAATGAAGATGCAAACAATATCCCAATTCTCAAATGCAAAACCTAAATTTAACAAACAATATTATCAACATAACAATACTAAACAATAGCTTTGTCCCTTGATCATTGTGCATCGAACTTGATTCCTACTCAAAAGCTCCTACCTCAATTCATATTTGATCTTCACTCTTCCCCACAACTCTTACTAGCATACATCAAAACTCAAAGTTGATTCTTATATAGTAAGTAAGAAATGTAAGTAGAGTAATAATACAACCATACTACCTAATCTAGAAACTCCAGTGAAGACAGCTGCCAGCTAATGTCTTGTTGAATTTGATTAAAAAAATTGTGGTAGGGTTAGTACTTAGTGGGTAAGTGGTAAGATGATTAGGTTACTTAATGGGTCAGTAATGGGCCATAAATTTTGGGCTAGACAAATTATAATGGAAAGCCCAATTGTCCAATTTTTTTAACGAGTAATCGGTTCAGGGCAAGGCGATGGCGCAAATACCATACCCGCCTCACCCCATCCTACCTTGAACCAGGTCACTAAAATCAAATACTATATCTACTCCATTGCACCATTGGTTCGATTTTTTTCGCTCCATTCAGTTTAGTTAACCGCGAGTTTTATTTTGACGATTCAAATTGCTATCTCTATCATCATCATCACTGTGTTTGTTGTAAGCAGTCATCTCTTCCTCAGTGGAGTTTTCAGTAGGTACCCCTGGAAGGGGCTGTTCAAGGACATACCCAATTTTCTCTTGCTTGAAAACGATTCTCAAATTGCCGTGCCAATGAGAAAATTTGGTCTGGTCAGTTTGTTGGCATCCGGTATGCCTCTCAAATTCATATGATTACTCATTATTCAAAAATTGTAAATAACAAAAAATAAAGAATTAATATGTAGTGTAATGCTTTGTACAAATTTAATATCGACTTTAATTGAACATTTTCTCACTGTTTAAAATAAATTCATGAGCCTCATACATAAATTATTGGAATCTACATTTGATTCCCAATGGGCTAGGATCTTATCTGTTATACAAGATCTTGAGTATACTCAACAAACCTTAATAAAATATTTGGGTAGATACTATTATCAATTATATCTCCATACAACTCCCAGATCATTAAGCCGACAACTCCTTGTCCTCACACATCTTATGTGTTAGTTTAACATGTCTCTAAAATTTATCTCCTTGAATGTCTTCAACAAAAGATAAATTTTAGTTAAGTCAAACCCATCATTTATAAATATCAAATATTTCATAGTGTTGAACATATACCTAATAGACCATCCTTGAGTATACTCAACAAGTTGAGATCGATTTAGGACTCTCGTATGGTATCATCAAATAATCATACACACACACACACATACATACATAATCATGCATCAACTATGTAAATAAATATACATATATAGTATGGACGATTATAGACTTATTCTATCTAGTTTTCCCTAGCCAAGAGGAAAACTAGTTGGTCAATTCTTAGGGGGGTGTAGCATTGAATCAATATCAATGGACCAGCTCCATGGTTTCCTCATAGGATACATGTTATTGTTATCTTGGGCCTTCAATTAGTTTAGCGACAACCTGTATCCTAGACTAGTTGGCACACAAGCCTAAATAAAATTGGACTCGTAGGCCCATTAGAATAATAACAACTTAACACGAGAATAATTGTTTGTATTTATTGTATATTTTTCAATGTATACAACCTCTCAATTTATATTACAAGTGCTTGTTTGTATTTCTTGTATATTTTTCAATGTATACAACCTCTCAATTTATATTACAAGTGCGGAAAGAGATCTCCTAAATTAGGAGAGATAGAATAGACCAAATTACAGTCTACTGAATTATGAAAAAAAAAACTGAATTTGGAAAATAACTAATTATGGTACAAGAATAAATTAAAATGCATCTGTAGGATTTCTACACTTCCCCTGAAGTTGGATAGTAAATATTGACCATATCCAACTTGCAAATGAAGTCCTCAAAATTTTGTCGATGTAGTCATTTGGTAAACATGTCCACGTTTTGTTCTTTTGTAGGAATATATGTCATGCAAATAACCTCGTCTTCAACCTTTTCTTTGATAAAGTATTTGTCCACTTCTATGGGTTTAGTTCAATCATGTTGAACCGGATTAAGAGAAATATTGATGGCTGCTTTGTTATCATAGTAGATCTTCATTGGAAGTTTTATTGTGACTTATATTTCTTCGTAGAGTTTCTTTAGCCATAGTCATTCACATATTCATTGGACAACTGCTCTAATTTCAGCTTCTACATTGCTTCTTAATACTGCATTCTATTTTTTACTTCTCCAAGTTACCAAGTTTTCCTATATGAAAGTGCAGTAATCGGTGGTCGATCTCCTATCATCTGTGGAGCCTACCCATTCTGCATCTGTGAATATTTCTATTTTCTCGTTCTCACTCTTTTTGAAGAATAACCCTTTTCTAGGTGAACCTTTGAGATATCTGAAAATTCTGTATACCGCTTTCATATGAGTCTCCTTTGGTGAGTGCATATGTTGACTTACCATGCTTACTGTAAAAGCAATGTCTGGTCTAGTATGAGATAGGTATATCAATTTTTCGACTAGTCTTTGTTATCTATCTTTCTCAACTTGATTTTCACCATCATATGTTCTCCCCCATGTATCAATAGGTGTGTCTCATGGCCTGCAACCAGGCATGCCTATTTCAATGAGAAGGTCATGGATATATTTTCTTTGTGCCATGCTAATACTCTTTTTTGATCTTGCTACCTCCATTCCCAAGAAGTATCTCATTTGTCCTAAGTCATTAACTTCAAATTCAGTTACTAGATTTTTCTTGAGTCTTTCCATCTCAACCATGTTGTCTCCAGTTAAGATAATATCATCCACATATACAATTAGAATTATCTTCTTTCCATTTTCTGATTGTTTGAAGAACATAGTGTGATCTGATTGTCCTTGCCGATAACCTTGGTCTTTCATTACCTTAGCAAATCTATTGAGCCATGCTTTCAGTGATTAGTTGAGGCCATACAATGATTTCTTGAGATTATAGACTCTGCTTTTCTCATTCCCTTTGCAAAATCCTAGTAGTAAAGTCATGAAAACCTCTACCTCTAGTTCACCATTGAGAAATGCATTTTTTATGTCCATTTGTTGAAGAAGCTAGACCAAGTTAGCGGCCAGCGACAAAAGGAACCGAATTGTATTTAACTTTGCTACCGGTGCAAACGTCTCTGTGTAATCAATACCATAGGTTTGGGTATATCCTTTTGCAACCAGACAAGCTTTATGTCGTTCAATTGATCCATCAGATCTATACTTCACATTGAAGACCCATTTACAACCTATAGGTTTCTTCCCTCTCAGTAGATCCACCAACTCCCATGTATCATTTTTTCTAAGGCCCGCATTTCCTCCATTACCGCTTTCCTTCAATTGGGAACTTTCAGGGCTTCTTGAATACTCTTTGGAATTTTTGAACTATCAAAGTTAGATGTAAAAGTACGAAATCATGTAGATTGTAATTCAATTGTAATTCTAGGATCATGTACGATGTTATAAGAATTACAATTAAATCAGGTGATAATTAAATTTATTAAATATTTAATTGTAATATGGTATAATTAATCTACTTATCCCACCCCACCTCCAACCTATCCACCCATCACACAAACCCTTCTCTTTCTCTCTCCACCCCACCTCACCTCCGACGACGGCTCCGATAGCTTCTCCAACGAAGGCTCCGATAACTTCTCCAGCGACAGCTCCATGTGACTTTTCGACGATGGTCCGACGACTACACCGGCGATGGCTCCGACAACGGTTCCGACCTCTCTAGCGAATATTCAAACGACCTCTCGACGGGGACCTTCCCGACAATTTCGACGACCTCTCCAACCGTTTCGATGACTATTCCAGTGATCGCTCACCTTTTCGCTGACTACTTTTTTCTTTTCTCTTCTTTTTTGGCAATGACACATGACCATTTCCATTGGATCTGTGACCTATGCACATTGTGATCTGTGACTAGTTCTGTTGAATCTGTGACCTAATCAGGTGAGATGAATATGCATGTGATCAATTTCAAAATTAAGAAATAAAATTTCAAATTTCAAAAATCATATAATATTAAAATTTTAGTTATGAAATAATTAATAAAAAAAATTTATAATTAAATATATTAAATTCACAAATCTTTTTTTTTTTCTTTCTCTGGACAATAACCTGTGACCTATGTATATTGTGATACGTAAAATATGATTTTTAACATGTGATTTGTTACCTGTGACTCATAACATACAATGTGACCTATAATTTTGATCTACTACTTCTACAAGACGACATGTGACCTGCTAATATTGATTTGCAACCCGTTTATACTGATTTGTGAACTCAAACTTGTCACTAGTGAACCATGACCTTAACGGCGAATTGTGATTCGTAACGTATGAATTGTGACCTTATGTGCTCATGACGAAATTTAAAAAGTCAGATTTTTCTAATTTTATTTATAAACTAATTTATTAATTAAATATATTAAGGTTACAATTTTATACAATTTGATCACAATTTATAAATTAATTGGTCGCAAATTAATTTTCGATTACAACTTGTCAAATTATTGATCACAACTTATTTCAGAGTCACAAATAAAAAAAATTTATGGATCATGAATTATTTATCGATCATGAATAAAAAAATTTATAAGTCCACACTATTCATCGTTCAAAAAATCAAAAACTTTTATTGATCACAACTTATTTATTAATTGCAAATTATCAAATTAATTAGCC
>NC_036238.1:9405312-9414547 GCF_002742605.1 Olea europaea var. sylvestris
TGAGAAGCCGCTACTTTGGGTAAAATCCATTGTAGAGCCAACTGTTGCATATTTAGGGTTCTACAAAGCCTAATTGACATCAATTGTCAAAGTTATCAGCCTAATTAACACCCCAAAATCACTTTGTCAACGACGTCATGGTTTGCTGGTGTTCGTGTATGGTAGAGAGAGAAGGGTGGTGTTGATGGAGTTGAAGAGAGAGAGAATGAGTGGGCTAATTGATTTGGGTTGTTTCAGAAAGATTTAATTAGATTTCAATTAGAGGCTATTTCTATATCAAAGTTTAATTAATTAATTAATTAAAAACCTAATTACCACATGATATATGAAATTATAATTAATACATTTTGTTTATGAATTGTAGTTTTTATATGTAGGGGTTTGAGTAATTTTCTCTCTCTCTCCTTTTTTTTTTAATTATTTTTAAAGCAGTGGAATCCCTGCAAATAAATAGGGTGTGCGACCTGGCCTGCAAGCCTAGCCCTCGCCTAAGGCCCAAATTGCCCAACCTAATGTTAAATAAGGTGAGGTACGCACGGGGTTCAAATTGGGTGAGCCAAAGTGTTGGTTTTGCACTTTGACCTCTTTTTTTTCTTTTTTTTTTCTTTTTCTTTTTTGCATTCACCACATTGCCCTCTTGAGCTGAAAAAGATAATTGTGCCCTTATTATGTTCCATAATCCCAAAAATATGTTAATTCTTTGAAGGACAAAAGTACCCTAAAAGTTTAAATAAATTCAATCACTTCTCCACGTAAATTTCAAAATCAATTTTGCCTATTAGTTTTTCCAATACAGTTAAAAAGAAATTTCCTCTTCCATCGGTTAGAACATTGAAATCTCACAAAATTATCGAAGGTTCAACAAAAAAACATTACTCCCAGCTAGCACTCGAAAGTGGTAAGTGTAAATATATATTTCTAATTTCGTTTTAGTTAAATTAGTGTATTGTTTGAATCTTTAAATCTTATTTCGATGTAGGCAGATGAATTATTATAGTATTAAACAGATGTATAATTTTTTCAACAAAAACGAAGAAAAAATTCAGCTGTTTGCATATTAATTCAAGAAAAATTCATAGTTGTCTGTAAAATAAATAATTAAACATTATTTGCATGAGAAAAAGAAAAAAAAGGCTGGCGTACTTTTCCAGTCGACTATATGTCTGGGCCGGCTGAAACGACCAGCTATTTCCACCCGACCCTTTTTTTTAATGTTTAAGTATTTATTTTATAATTTATTTATTCATATTTCATGAATTATTTTAATTGTTTATATGTATATTATTTATTGAAGTAATTATTAAAGAAATTTTTATAACGAGTATATTGTTTACAGAAATGTACCATGATATAGAAAACATGCTTAACGTTGATCCCTCTCAGTACGACATGGAATTGAAATTTTTATTTCATAAGCATTCAACCATTCCTATTCCACCAATGAAAGTTACTTCTAAACTGGAGATGAAGCATTAATTAAATTGAACCAAGGCTGAAAGTCGACTCCTATTTGCATAACCTTATTGAAGAAGAATGTCCCCGAGGGTGAAAACGAAGTTTTCGATGAAGAGAATTGTAATGTAAATGATGCTTGGGTTACAATTCAGATTGTTCATGAAGATGATGTGGTTATTGTCGAGACCATTGCTACTCACCATGATCACACTATTACACAGAATTCCATCGGCAGTTGAAGACAACAAAAATGAAAAACGCATTTACAAGAGAGGATTTGATTGCTTTATCCCGTAGGAGACATGAGTCAGGTGGGAGTTCACAGGCCGGACCAAGTACACGGTCCTCTAATTGTTCGCGTGTGGTTCCCGATGATGAAGATGTATATGTTGAACGACTGTTCGAATCAAAGAAAGAATTGCAAGGAGCTGTGCACCGGATTCCTTTGGAGCATAACTTCGAGTTTAAAGTGAAAAAATCAAACAAATTGATGTACACAATTATCTGCGTTGACGATAGTTGCCATTGGCGTTTGCGAGTGACAAAGATGGACACGAATTAGTTCTTTGTAGTTCGTAAGTATGCACGACATCATACTTGCGAAGTGGAGATCATACTTGCGAAGTGGGTATTCGTCGAAATGATCATAGGCAGACCCGATCATGGTTCATTGGTCGAGAAATAATGTAGAAGTTCCAGGATCCACAAACGATCTATATACCTTTGGGCATCATTAATGATATTCGGCGAGAGTACGGGGTGGTCATGAGCTATCAGAAAGCTTAAAATGCCAAAAAATGTGCATTGGAGGACTTGATGGGTTCGACCGAGGAGAATTATGCTAAATTGGCTAGATATTTCATTGTTTAGTTGTTTATTTCTTTGTTATTTTAATTATTAATTATTTTATTTCAATTGTTTATATAATTACATAATTCAATTGTTTATTTAATATGTAATTAATTATTTAATTGAATTGTTTATTTTTCTATTAATTTAATATTTAATAGATTATCTAAATTATTATTGTTTATTTATATTGGCCAGATATTGCTATTACATGAGAATAATTAATACTGAGTCGAAATTTTTTTATTGAGAAGGATGACGATAATCGCTTCAAGTATTTTTTTATGGCCCTTGGACAATGCGTTCGAGGATTTCGAAACGCATTGCAATCCTTAATCCTAGTCGACGGTACAACCCTTAAGGCAAGATACGAGGACAAGTTGATTATTGCAAGATGTCAACATCCAAATTTACTCTCTTGCATTCGGCATAGTCGACGGAGAAAATGATTTGGCGATGAGTTGATTTTTCACGAAATTGAGGGAAGTACTTGGAGATGCCAAGAACCTTGCATTCGTAAACCGATCGAGGGCAGTCAATAATAAATGGTATCGCCGAAGTCATCCCTGAGGCAAATCATGGTTATTGTATGTACCATATACATGGAAACCTAAAGACCAGGTATCGAGGCAAAGGCATCATTGCATTTTTTAGGAGAGCTACAGGGGCTTACAATTTTGAAGAGTTTGAGAAGTTCATGGTCAAAATAGACAATAAATCGCATGGTGTATGGGAGTATCTAATAGAGATGGGGATCGAACATTGGGCACGATCACATTTCCCAGGACGTCAATACAACATGACGTCGAACAATGTAGAGTCGCTTAATGCCTTATTTAAGAAGGATAGAGAATTACCAATTCTCACAATGATTGAGAACATTTATGACAAGTTACAACAGTGGTTTCATGATTGATGTGAGGAATCACAGAGTTGCACAAGTGGCAAGAAAGGTATATGTAGAACCACTGGATCAGTTTCGCTTCTTCGTGATATCTGCACGTAATTTCGAATACATCGTGGACTGGAATGATAACACATGCATATGTAGACAGTTTTAGTTGAAGAATTTTTCGTGTACACATGCAGTGGCAGTGGCTATGCATAAAGGATTTCTACCACACACCTTATGCAATGGTTATTACATGACTGATTATTGGGTAGCAACGTATACCGAAACAATATTTTCTGTACCAAACAAAATCGAGTGAGAAGTTCCCGACCACATTCTTTGCCACCAGCAATCAGATTATGTAATCCTGGATGTACACGTACGTCTAGAATATCATCTATCAGAGAGTTTCTCCAGCCTCATAAGTGCAGTAAGTGCGGTGCAACAAGGCATACTAGAAGATATTGTACAAGTCATATTCTCCTGGACGACAATGTAACAGATGTGCAATTTTACATTTGTTAATAAATATTGGCAATTTAATTATTTATAACATTGATGTTAATTATTTATGCATATTATTTACGTTAACTATTAGATTTAGTTTTTTTACTTTGTTATTTCTTTGTTATTTTAATTATTAATTATTTTATTTCAATTGTTTATATTATTATGTAATTCAATTGTTTATTTAATATGTAATTAATTATTTTATTGAATTTTTTATTTTCTATTAATTTAATATTTAATAGATTATCTAAATTATTATTATTGTTTATTTATATTGACCAGGTATTGCTCTTACATGGGAATAATTAATACTGAGTCGAAATTTTTTATTGAGAATGATGACAATAATCACTTCAAGTATTTCTTTATGGTCCTTAGACAATGCGTTTGAGGATTTCGAAATGCAATGCGATCCTTAATCCTAGTTGACGGTACAACCTTTAAAGCGAGATACGGGGACAAATTGATTATTGCAACATGTAAAGATGCCAACATCCAAATTTACCCTCTTGCGTTCGGCATCGTCGACGGAGAAAATGATTTGGCGACGAGTTGATTTTTCACGAAGTTGAGGGAAGTAATTGGAGATGTCAAGAACCTTGCATTCGTAAATCGATCGAGGGCAGTCAATAATAAATGGTATCGCCGAATTCTTCCCCGAGGCACATCATGGTTATTGTATGTATCATATACATGAAAACCTAAAGACCAGGTATCGAGGCAAGAGTATCGTTGCATTTTTTAGGAGAGCTGTAGAGGCTTATAGTTTTGAAGAGTTTGAGAAGTTCATTGGTGAAATAGACTGTAAATCGCATGGTGCATGAGAGTATCTAACAGAGATAGGGATCGAACATTGGGCACGATTACATTTTTCAGGTCGTCAATACAACATGACGTCGAACAATGTAGAGTCGCTAAATACCTTATTTTAGAAGAATTGAGAATTACCAATTCTCGCAATGATTAAGAACATTTATAACAAGCTACAACAGTGGTTTCATGATTGATGTGAGGAATCATAGAGTTGCACAAGTGGCGAGAAAGATATATGTAGAATCACTGGATCAGTTTCGCTTCTTCATGAGATCTGCACGTAATTTCGGATACATCATGGACTGGAATGATAACACATGCACATGTAGACAGTTTTAGTTGGAGAATTTTTC
The DNA here is from genome assembly GCF_002742605.1 of Olea europaea var. sylvestris. Taxonomy (NCBI): domain Eukaryota; kingdom Viridiplantae; phylum Streptophyta; class Magnoliopsida; order Lamiales; family Oleaceae; genus Olea; species Olea europaea. The sequence goes on from NC_036238.1 coordinate 9,410,185, forward strand.
GTGTACACATGCAGTGGCAGTGGCTATGCATAAAGGATTTCTACCACACACCTTATGCAATGGTTATTACATGACTGATTATTGGGTAGCAACGTATACCGAAACAATATTTTTTGTACCAAACGAAATCGAGTGAGAAGTTCTCGACCACATTCTCTCATTGAATAACTTGTTTCCACAAGCAATCAGACCATGTACTCCTAGACGTACACGTACGTCTAGAATATTATCTATCGGAGAGTTTTCCCAGACTCGTAAATACGGTAAGTGCGGTGCAACAAGACATACTAGAAGATATTCTACAAGTCAGATTTCCCTAGATGACAATGTAACAGATGTGCAATTTTACATTTGTTAATAAATATTGGCAATGTAATTATTTATAACATTGACGTTAATTATTTATGCATATTATTTATGTTAATTATTAGATTTAGTTTTTTACTTAAACATTTCATTCATTAGTTTCATTTGTTACCCACATTATTTATGCACATTATTTATCTTAATTATTTGAAATCGCATTCTTCACAATACACACAAACATTATAAATGAACACATAAACTGTAAAATAAATAATTAAATATTACATAAATAATTAACATTTTACAATTCTTTCGTAATTACAAATGAATGAATGAAAAATACAATGTTTAAATAAATGTAAAAATATGTATAATTATTTACGGATCACCATTAGATTCAAATAAATCACATGCTAATTTATTTCTCCAATTGTATCTATGCCTGGTTGATTGCATCAACCTTTGTGCTACATTAAAAAATTATATGTAGTTGATGACGAACATGCCGCAATCTCCCCTACAATTAAACAATATTGTATTAGCACATCACCGTCTAGCTAGAACCTAAGTTGTAAATTAAAAAAATAAAATTACAAACACTAACGATATTTGGTGCCTCGTGTCGTCGTGTCTCACACGGTGACCAGTCTGTCCTGCATAGTGATGTTCACTTCTCTAGCCATCATGAGAATGATCACACCCACTTCGGATTTCACTCAAGCTGACCTTGTGTCAGGCATGAATGATTAGGGGTCGGACATATACATAGTGGAGTTGGCGAATACAATCTCCACTGCAATATAGTGATGATTCACACACACTAGCATGTACAGATACGTACAACCCTCCCATGGCTTTCCTCCGATACTCGGCCACATCCTACGACCCACTCCATTATATATGTCGGCATCATGTACTCGTTACCTATAGCTTGGAGCGGCTGGTACTCAATGTCAACGGTACGGATGAACTAAGTGTTCAATATGAGTTGGCCAGGAATGTTGAACGATTTTGGATGTCTTTCAGCTCGATCTCGTAGCAAATCCATGGCCAAATAGTCGTGCTACATCAAGAAACACCTATAAAAAAGGAGTTATTCCTTGAATTTGATTCAAAAATAAAAATTGAACATACATACTAAATAACAATATTTTAATTTCACTAACATCGTCGATGAGCCAAGCCCCCAAAGTGGTGATGTCGTGAAACCACTTGTAAGCGTTTGAGATCATCTTCTGAGCAATTGTGCGACTGACCTTGAAAAAATAGAACAAAAATTTTAGTTACAAGAAGTATACACGTGTCAGTGTCTGCTTACTATACTAATTCTATAAAACACAAAACTTACCCGAGCCTAATTGCTCTCCACTCTGTCTCGAAGGCTTTCCACTTGGCATGGTCCACCTCCCTGAATAAATTGGGGTACGCCATGTCGATGAACCTCTACTTCTTCGCCTCCACGGTAAAGGGAGAAACAACGTACAGTGATTGCACCCTCGACCTCTTGCCGACCACCAGCTTTGGCACGTCAATCGCACGTGTCCTCTCCTCCTTCATCTCGAGGATCTCCATTTTCCCAGCCATTAGGACCACCCCTTCGCCCGCTATCGGGACCACCTCCTCCAGCATAAAAACTACGTGCGGCGAGTCTGACGTCCTCTCGGGTACCACCTCCACCTTCGATATCCTCTTCTCCTCCAATACCCCCTTGGCATCTCCCGGTATCCCTGCATGGGCACCCCTTCCCTCTCGAGTATCCCCTCTGGCTCAGGTGACGTCCTCTCGGGTACCACCACCACCTTTGGTACTCTCTCGACATTCCCGGGTATCCCCTGCATGGGCAGCCCTTCCACCTCGGGTATCCCATCTCGCTTCTCCATCTCCATCATGTCACTTAAAAATGAATCGAATGCAGCAACCGATGGCCACGATAAGTCAACATACCCCATCTGACTCCCTCCCCCTTGATAACCCTCGGCCCCTCCGTCCCGATAGTCGCCAGTCCATCCCTCACCCCCTTTGTCCCGATAGTCGCCAGTCCATCCCTCACCCCCTCCGTCCCGATAGCGACCAGTCCCTCCACAATCTCCTCCATCCGGAGAATCGCCTGTCCCACGCAGAACTACTATATCGCCTTGTATATATGCAACCTCAACATGAAGATCTCCTAACTCGGTTCTTAGCATCGCGACATCATATCGTAACTCTTCCATGTCTCCTAACCTGGCTTGTAACATTGCGACATCATCCCGTAACTCTGCCATGTCTCCTCTCATCTCCGTCAGCAGTTTGAACAAATCAATCATCGAAGCACGATGACTAGGTGCAGGAGGTGATACTGGACGGCCTTCCTAAAAATATAAGTATTACAAATGAATATCCTAACACGAAAAACAAAATGACAATCGACAAATTATTTTTAATTAACATACTCTATCTAGATCAACGTTGGACTCAAGCATATGAACCTCTGGTGCAGTTGGACGTGATCTTTTCGGTGGAGGTGACATCCTTGGCATAGGTAATACTGAACGACCATCCTGAAAAAATAAATATTACAAGTGAAGCACTTAATTACAAGATCAAAATAATATTCAACAAATCCTGCACAATAACATACCCGACAGTTCGCGAACATAAAGCTGACTATCCTCCTCAATCGACGGTGCCAACTCTGTGAGAACTTCAAGCTGACATTTCAACATTTCACAGTTAATGATCATGTATAGAGATTGTAAAAGGACATCCAACATAAATTGTAAATGTATAATACGTGCCTCAGGATCGTCGAGGAGAGCCGATAACTGTCTGGCAAGTGGCTTATCTTGTGCTCACCAAAGATGCATTGGAGTGCAGCGTGTCTCCCCTCTTCTCGCATACTGACTGGCCAAGATGAGAACAGTCTCGTACATCCAAATCTGCAGCAATTACAATTATTATGTATAGAATTTAATAAAAAACGTAGGTAATTCATTAACTTAAACATATACCTGTAACGCCAACGGCAGTTCATATACATTGTACTTGCGCTCGGGCTTATCCCCCTTAGGCATCGAAAACCCCCTTCTGAACACGCGTAATGTACTACAAAACATTTCCCACCCATGGGTAGTTGTTGAAGGCATCAATGTCATCACCAAAATGTCAATCGATGTCTTCTTGTGATGACACCTAACACGCTCTCGATGATAAGCAATAAGCTTAGCTTCAGCCTATCAGACATGTGATCACATCTCCTTAATGTATCTTCGAACTGCGCTAGAGTAACTATCGTTTGTCTACGAAAATATTTATTCAACAGCCTCCTGTTCCTTGAAATACCGGCCCTCGCCACTTCTTTGTTCGTACATCGCAATCCAGTGACGAGGGCAAATTCAAATATGGAGAACGTCGCTATCTTGCCCCCAAGATCAAAATGAAAGGCATCTTTGTCAACTTGGTTCAGCAACCGACATAGCAAGGCATCGAGCAATTGTCCAGACCACTGTACATCACGCAACGAATACAATGTCCATAAGCATAATCAACGTAATATGTTCGCGTGCTCGTCATCCAGCAAATCTAATGCCAAAGTGAAGCTGGTAAAGTTACAATTCGACGTAACTTTACTAGGGATCTGTTTGACAGCGTCGTCCAAATGATATTCCATCTTGCAAAATTTCAAATATTAGAACCATGTGCAATAGATAATTGATAAATCGAAATTTTTTTGATAGGTAATTGATAAACAAAAATATTACAAAAATAAACTAACACACTACTACTACATGCAATAATCAACAGATAGAGGAATAAAGGGAATGAACGTAAATTAATATTTTCCATTTACTTAATTTGATAATTTGATTAATATTTTAATTTCCTAATATGATTGCTTAATTTTATTATTTTGCTAATGTTTAAATATTTATTTAAATTCTTTATGTATATTACATATTTAATATTTAATTATTTATTTTAATTATTTTACTAACACTTATTTTGATATTTTATTTTAATATTTTAATTACTTATTTTACTTATTTTACTAACACTTAATTTAATTTTTTATTTTTTT
>NC_036238.1:9415315-9417480 GCF_002742605.1 Olea europaea var. sylvestris
ATTTCTTGATTATTTTTCGTACATTCAAGTTTCCTTTTTTTTTTTTTTTTTTTTTGGTAATTTTAAAATTTTTCAGTTCACAAAAAATTGTGACTGATTTGTAATTTTTTTGAAAATTTGGGTCTATTATTGCAATTAATTCTTTATTTTTTTTCTTTTCTTTTCTTTTTGTTTTATTTGAACGGAGGATGAAATCATCAAAAACAAATTAAAAGGACCTTCTACGCAAAGAAATGTAAAAGCTAGGGGTGAAAATGTCAAAAAATTAAAGGTTGAGACGTTTTTCACAATAAACTTGAAAGGTTTGGACATTTTGTGCCAATTACCCTTTATTTTAATTATTCTAGTAACACTTATTTTGATAGTTTATTTTAATATTTTAATTACTTATTTTAATTATTTTACTAATATCTAATTTAATTGTTTACTTTTTTTAATGTTTAAATAAATATTTTAATTCTTTATGCATATTACTTATTTAATATTTAATAATTTATTTTAATTGCTTTGCAAATAATTAATTTGATTAATATTTTAATTTCTTAATTTAATTGCTTATTTTTTTTATTTTATTAATGTTTAAATATTTATTTAAATTCTTTATGTATATTTCTTATTTAATATTTAATTATTTTAATAACAATTATTTCGATCGTTTATTTTAATAATTTAATTACTCATTTTAATGATTTTACAAACACATAATTTAATTGTTTATTTTTTATTAATGTTTAAATTTTTATTTTAATTCTTTATGTATATTCCTTATTTAATATTTTATAGTTTATTTTAATTGCTTTGCAAATAATTAATTTGATTAATATTTTAATTTCTTAATTTAATTGCTTATTTTTATGATTTTACAAATGCTTAAATATTTATTTAAATTCTTTATGTATATTACTTATTTAATATTTAATTTTTTATTTTAATAATTTACTAACACTTATTTTGATCGTTTATTTTAATTTTTTAATTGTCTTACCGACACTTAATTTAATTGTTTATTTTATGTTCAAATACTTATGTTAATTGTTATTGTATGTTCCTTATAATATTTCATTATTTATTTTAATTATTTTACTATTACTTAATATAAAATAAGTAATTAAACTAAATTAGCAAATAATAATTATTTAGATAAATAATAAAACATTTATATTAAGCATTTCAAAGAAATAATTTTAAATACCTAATATACATTAAAATTAAACAATTCAAATAAATAATTAAATATTAGACAACGAAATATAAGTAATTAAATAAATAATTAACTTCAATAATTAAAGGAAATAAATAAATATGTAATTAAAAACCAAAGGCTATTTCTTTACGATCTCCACACTATTTTCGCCTTCCCAAACTTTATACTTACCCAAATTTCACATTTAAATCATAAACACAAGAATTTCTCAACACATACGTAAAATCATGCTTTTTTTTTCTTTCCAAAAATCAACATAAAAACATGCTTTTCTACTAAATCAAAGCTTACCTTCTTCAGAGAGAAATGACCAATTGGGTCGTCTATTTTTTCTTTTTTGTCGGTGCCTGGATCGAGGGTGCTACAATAATTTTCCTCTTTCCTTACTCTCTTCTCTCCTTGAAATGGCAAGGATAAATTTTGGTTTTTCTTCGTTTTCAAAATTTTAAACGTTTTTGCTTCTCTTTTTTCTTATTGGTCAAAGGACTCTTTGAAAAAATGATTGGGTCAACCGACCAACAACCACTATTTCCTCGGTAGAGTGATGCTATGTTTACAAAGTAGGTTTACAAAAAAGGTTGAAAAAATGGTTGTTGACAAAATCAAGACCACTCAATTCAAAAATAGTTTTTGAAAGCAACAAAATCCATTGGCGTTGACAAAATCAAGACCATTCAATTCAAAAATAGTTTTCGAAAGCAATAAAATCAATTGACCTTGATTTTGCTAACAAATACTTTGTCAACCATTTTTATCAAACTACTTTGTACAAGTAGTTTAATTGTTCCTGGGTACGCACCTTGTATCCAGATTGAAGGCTTTTTAATCTTTAAAACCAGTTATGCCCACTCTTAAACCCCGGCTTTGTTTCGCACAAGCCGCACCCCTACTCACATAGCCACAATTCTTCACCTATATACCTCAATTCACTTGAGATTCTCCCTTAGGCGTGCATTATAAA